>NC_040041.1:17091752-17183971 GCF_003713205.1 Coffea eugenioides
AATTAAAGTGTGTTTTTTTAACTTGTCAGATGATCTTGATTACTCGTTACAATTTTGTACTATTAGGGTCTAGAGTAGTCCTACTACAATGGTGAGTTAAGCGATCTACTATATGTTTTATTGGTTCGAGAGAGAATAAAAAGGAATTGAAAATCGAATTAGAAAGTTTCATGATTGTCAAAGAAAAAAATCTAGTAAGTTGACATAAACCACTTGAGAGCTGGTTCAAACTGAATGTAGATGGAGCTGTGAGTGGGAATCTGAGAGTAGTTGGATATGGAGGGTTAATCAAAGATATAGGCTGTTGGCAAGGGTACGATTAGAGTCTAGAATAGTCCTACTATAGTCTTGAGTCGAGCAATCTACTGTATCTTTTATTGGTGCGAGAGAGAATGAAAAGAAGTTGATAATCGAATTAGAAGTTTCATGGTTGTCACAAACTTCACCATTGGCTAATCAAAGACACATTTTTTTTCCTCATTGGTCAGAGAGAGAGAGAAGAATTTGAGAATTGAACTAGAAACTTTACCATCATCTAGCACGGCAAAAGTTTAGATTAAAAATGTCAAAATTTCGTGTTTTTATTTTGTGTTAGTAATCAAGTTCTTGTTTTGGAAATGTATTCCTAGGTTTGATTTTAGAAATAAATTTAAGATTTCTAAAGATTTATTCTTATTATATATTGCAAAAATACAATTATATTAGATTTTAGTAGTCATTATAACTTAATTAAAATAGATATTCATTCTCCGGTACAAGAGAATGACTCATAAAATAAAGATTTGAAATTGTTTTTGTTTTACTAATTATAATGTTATCAAACATGAAGTTCCAACTATGTCAAAAAAAAAAATCAACATTAATTTTTTTGGTCAGTGTTAGTTCTTTGTTGGTTCAATTTTTGATAAATCTTCTTCTTTTTTAATACTTTTTAATACTTTTTCTACTTTTATTACACGAGAAAAAAATGAAATTAGAAATAATCCAAATATTTTTATATGTATACATCACCCAACAAAATTATAAATTTATCCCTAAACGTTGCATGATATTTGTACAAGAGTGTCGAAATGGGTAGATACGGGTTCACGACTTTTTGACCTAAATTATATCAATATTTTACGGATATTGGTCCCAATAAAAACACAACCAAACGAATGAGAAGGTAACAATAATACTGAGATCAAAATGGAGAATATAAACCAATATTTGGTCAAGAAAATTTATATGAACAAAGGTATTAATTGGAAATATTGAGAGTAATCACTTAAATATGTAAACAAAACGGAAAAAGCAAAAGTGGCTTTAAATAGAATATAGCATGATGCATGCTAAACAATGTAAACTTAGTGAAGTATAACATTGGTAATATTTCATACATTACATGGAGTATTGAACGACCATATAATAAAGTTATTAGAAATAATGTGATTTAGGTGATTAATGAATGTGTATTTATAGAAGCAATTCTTAATTAATATCTATTAATAGGAAAATGTAATGCTTTAATAATTTTGCAACTTAACATGCATAATGTAACAAATGCAACTTTTTGGTTATAAAACATTTAGCATACGTGTACTGTTTTTGGCATGCATGAAAAGCAAGTAGATGTCAAATACTTATACAACACTTTTGTACTCCTACATATTCTTATCCTTAAATAATTTATCAATATGCACAAACAAATAGATATAGTAATAGCTTTGTAGAAAACAAACATATATTTTAAGAAAATACAGCAATATATTTGTGCCCTATTTCTTACAAAATTAATAAATTTTTACTTCGAAAATGTTCTTAGGCCATTGCCAAAATATTGCATTATAAGAAAAGTTCTCGTGCCAACTTTCTTACAAAATTAAGAAGGTTTTTCTTAAAAAATTAGATGTGATAAACACATTAAAAGATTGCATTATAAGGAAAGTGTGGGATATAGAGCTTTCGTAGTATAAATTGGGACTTGGTGGAGGTCGTAATAGAAAATAGAAAAAAAAATTTCAACGGCCACTAAACTATTAGTCAGATCATGTTTTGACCATCAAACTATTTTTCGTCAGTAATTGACCACTAAACAACTTAATCAGTAAAATCGTGACCATTTAGTCGATAATTCATCTTAATCTGTAAAATTAGCAATTAATCTGTGAAATAGGGTCGCGTAGTTATTGGATAAAATTACTCCGCACTTTGCCATGTATATAGCTAATTTCACAGATTAAAAGCAATTATTGACTAAATGGTCACGGATTTACTGATTAAGTTGTTTAGTGGCTAATTACTGACGAAAAATAGTTTGATAACCAAAACATGATCTGACCAATAGTTTAGTGGCCGCTGAGGTTTTTTGCCCGAAAAAAAAAAGAGTAGATTCTCTACGGAATTTTCTCAAACACTCAATACACATATTGGGACGGTATTTACCACTTATAGCCACATAGGAATCTATATCTATATGTATTGCAGGGAGGTTTTAGTGGAGGCCACATGGATGGCTTCCAATAAAAATAGGAAGATTTTAGGGTCACAATAAAAATACTCAAAAAGTAGGGGCCAAATTGCAAATCATTTCTCATTTCACCAGAAAAATGGCATTGGGCTGTATCTATTATTATATTTTTTGGGCCATAAACCCCTCGGCCCAAGGCAAAAACAACCTGATTATTTCTGTTAAAAAATGGATCAGCCTACTTATTTTACTAAACTAAATCTGATAAAAACGATGGGTTTAAATCTCTAAAGCCCATGCACAAACCCAACATGAAATAAATTCATTGTCCAATTCTTTAGTTCACAAACATATTTCATTAAACATTTACAATTCAAATGGATCTAACACAACAAAACAAAACAAAAATATTAGGAGCATAAATGGAGAGAAAATCATCAAGAAATTTTCGGCAGGTCGATCCGCCAAAATTTGGAAAAATTTCGACTAACATGGCTGGAATTTCGTTGGAATCCATTTTTACAGGCTTTTAAAGCCGGATTTCAACATAAACGAGTTTTCTGCAATCTTGTGAACCAATTTAAATATCAAACAAATGCTTTAACATCATAAATCATGAGGAAAAGTGAGATCTAATGTTCATGGACTTGGAACTATCAAATGGTCCATTGAAATCCCACATAAACTTTAAAACCTTAAAGAAAAAGGGTTAGAGATTACCTCTGATGATTGAGCACTTGAACTAATGTGGAGAAACTCGAGAAAAACACTCTGAAACACTGAAAATGAAGCAACAGGTTGCAGTCGCAGAGGTTCAAGTGCTGACGAAGCTGAAATTTCAAGCTTGAACTTGAGATGTTTAATGATATTTTTTCAGGAAGTTTGCAAAACAAAAGTTGTTCCCCTACAACTAGAGATAGTGCAGAAAAAATAATCTCCTCAAAAGAAAGTCGGAATTGGTTGAAATCAGGCGACGAACAGGGCTGTTCGGTCAACCCTGGCTCAGTTTTTTGCAGAAAAATTTTCAAGGAGCGAAGTTTGGGCTGTGATTTGATGAATTTCTGATGGTTTTTTAACAAAACACTTCAACACGAAAGTTATTCCCCTCTGTCTTACGAAAATGCAGAAAGAAAAATCATTCGAATTCGATCTATAATGAAGGAGAAAAGCCCCTTCGAACTAGGCTGGTTCACCAAGAATTTTTGCAGGTGAAATTTTTTCCTTTTTTTTTCACTCTCCCCCTGATCCTAAGGCGGTTGGCCTTCACTCCTTTTTCCTCTCTCCTACCCTAGAGACTCTCCCTTAGCCTTTTAAATGAAACAAATTCGATTAAAACCCTAAGAATAATGGCTGAGAATGGTTGAGTCGAAACTAGGGTTTTGTGGCCATATTTGATCCATTTGATCTTGTTTTCCAAACTGTTGCTTGAGAGATTTTGGGATAGTGATGTGTCCCGTACTAGTCAATCTTGGATGGAAAGAAATTGGAAGGAAAATCAGATTTTAATTGCATCAAAAAGTCCAGCTGCATTTTATGTGATATTGCAGCTTCGTTGCTGCAATTTCCTGAAGAAGAAACGCACGCGTGCAACAACGTTTTTTTTTTTTTTTTGGGAATTTGATTGGCTTTGAAACAAAAGAAAATCTCTACTTTTTCTTTCAATTTTGAAATCCCATTTTCTTTTCCTCTTTTCCTACAAAACAACACAAAAACAAAAAACAAAAATGATTACTTAAACAATAAAAATAAAAATAAAGATATGCATTTTTTGTGAAAAAAAATGTGGAAAAAAGATCGAAATATACATGGATTTATTTACATCACCCGTCACGTCAGACGTATTCTAAATACGATGTTGAACAAAATTCATGCTAGAAACAAAATGAAATAAAAAAAATCATAGAAAGCGAATAAGTAGAACAAACAATAAGAAGATACATGTTAGAGTTGACATCCATTGGGATAAATGAACTAATCTCAAGTCTAGATAACTTGGGGGATTAGACCCAAACCCGCTATTAGTGGAAAAGTTTGAAAAATTATTTTAAAACTAGATTGATCGATGGGATAAAACTCAAGTCCAAATAACCAGTAAATTGGTGAGATTAAACCCGAATCCAATTAAATAACATATTGGTGGGGTAAAACTTGAATCCAATTAAATGACAGATTGGTGGGATAAAATTCGAACCCAATTAAATGACAGATTAGTGGGATAAAAAATTTGAATCCAATTAAATGATAAATTGACAGGATAAAATCTGAATCCAATTAAATGACAAATTGGTGGGATAAAACGCAAATCCAATTAAATGACAAATTGGTGGGATAAAATTTGAACCCAATTAAATAATAGATTGTTGGGATAAAACTTGATCCCAATTAAATGACAGATTGATGGGATAAAATTTGAACCCAATTAATTCACAGATTGATGGAATAAAATTTGAATCCAATTAAATAACAAATTGGTGGGATAAAATTCGAATCCAATTAAATAATAAATTGGTAGGATAAAATCCAAATCCAATTAAATAACATGAGAAATGAAAATGCGTCCCAATTAAATGAAAAGGTGTGGAGCGTTTTTGCTATTTTTCTAAACAAGTATTGAGAATCAGCTATTACCTTTATAAAATTTGCTCCAATGTAGATCGGGTTCCGCTAAAACAAGTGCTTTTCTTTTCCTCCTTTCGAGAAGACATAAATAATGGTCACGTAATCCAACTTGCAAAAGAAAGTGAAAACAATTGTGGCAAAATATGATGCCACCACCGTGTGGTTTCTCGAATCTTGAGAACTATATAAACATGAGCTTTTAGATGTCGAGAAACTGTCCTGTTTAGAATTGTTCTACAATCTATTTCAAATATTCTAATATCTATACTTAACCAATCATACTATATACCATGAGACATACACATCTATACACCCATTACGATAAATTACGAGGGTTGTCTCTTGGCAAAATTCAATGAAAAGCATATAAAAGTTTTAAACAAGATTATTTCATGCAATGACACAAAAATAGACTAAAAATGATTTTCAACAAGAAAACAATCTTTATTAAGTTTATGAAAAACGACTTATAGACTGTAAATGAATAGGATACAAATTTGAATGGCCAGTTTGCGATGAGAAAAATATCACATTTAACCCCTTATGATATCATCTTCTTGGAATTTAGTGTTGCCGAAACAACCACAGTGCGAAGAAAAACTCAAATAAACATAGTCACCAGCTATTCAATAACCGATCTTTTGTTTTTCATTCATGGCTCTCTTTGTGTTTTAAAATACTATCTTAGCGCCCTTTCGGATTTTCAATAAGATTGCCCCTACTCATTTTCATTTTTTTCTCTTTTTTTTTTCCTTTTTTTTTTCCTCTTATTTTTGTTTGATTTTTCTTCTTTCTTCTCTCTTTTTTTTTTTTTGTAAAGGCACCCTTTCGAATTTTCACCAAATGAACAACTTTAATCAACAGCCTCTATTCAATTCAGAAATATATTTTAGTATTGATGGCATAGTAAAACTTTTCTTCCTTTGCAAAATTGGTGAAGGCGTATATATATCATTTGTCATTTGATTCAAAAATTTTCTATTAGAAATACTGCAAAAAGCGAAAGTCGGGAGCTTTTCGGCTTTTGTAATGGGGTTAGGTGAGGTATTAAAAAACGTTAAGATTTGAAAGCAGATATTTTAAGGGGTTTAAAATAATCCTAAATCATATCCTACAAAATTTGCCCCAATGTAAGGCCATTAAAACTAAAAAAAATTGCCCCAATTTAATCTTTGATTGAGTTTTCTCCTCTTTTCTTTATTTTGTATATATTTTTGCTCTTTTCTTTTTCTTTTTTTTTCAAAAAATCAAATGAAAAATAAAACCTACCTCAGTGTGGGGTTTGCGATCCTCAAGGGGCAGCCAAACAAAAGAATAGGTCATTTCGGAGGTTCAAAAGGAAAAATTAGGGATGAAGTGTTTAATTGAAAAGGAAGAAGACCCATGTCTAAATCCACCTTATGCAGTAGTTCAAGAAAAAAATTTACATAATCATATATAAATTTTTTTGCATATATCTGAATTGATTGGTTGAGAAAAAATTTGTTTGTTCATCTCCATAAGAATGAGTGTTCCTTCGGACAATACCTTCTTAACAATGAATGGTCCCTGCTAATTTGGGGCAAATTTTCCTTTAATTTCATTTTGAATTAGAATACTTTATTTCAAGACTTATCTCGTATTTCGAATAGACGAGATTTGACTTCCTTATTATAAGCACGAGCCATTCGCCTTTGATAATATTATCCACGATAAATAGCATTTAACCGCTTTTCGTCAATCAGATATAATTGCTCATGCCACCGTTTAACCCATTCAATTTCCTCTAATTGGGTTTCCATCAGAATGTGCAAGGATGAGATCTCAACCTTTGCGGGTAATACCACTTTCATTCCATACATGAGAGAGTAAGGCATTGTCTAAGTAGAAGTCCTGATTGCAGTCTGCTATGCTATAAATGTAGAAGGTAGTTTTTATGTCGATCTCGGTATTTTTCAGTTATCTTGCAAATAATCTTCTTCAAGTTTTTATTTGCAACTTCCAGAACTCCATTCATCTAAGGCCTGTAGATAGTAAAATTTCGGTGTTTGATCTTGAATTGTTCACATAGTCCATCTACCATGTTATTATTGAGATTTTTTGCATTGTTAGTGATTAGTATTTTTGGCACCCCAAAATGACAGATAATATTGTTTCTCAGAAAATCTACTGCTACCTTCTTGATTATATGCTTGTAAGATACTGCTTCAATCTATCTGATAAAATACTCAATCGCCACCAGGATGAATCGATACCCATTTAAAGCAGGAGAATCAATAACTCTAACCACGTCCATTCCCCACATTAGTATGACCAAAAAGCAATCATACTACTCCCTCCGTCCCGTTTTCTTAGTCTTGATTTTTTTTTCACACAGATTAAGAAAGTGTAATTAATTTGGTTGGAAACATAAATTTAGATTAGTAATTTCCTAAAATACCCTTATGCTAATAACGAAGAGTGCCAATTAATATCAATTACAATTAATATCAGTTACAGCTGTTACCACCAATAGTGTACCCTGATTGTTTCAATTACCGCCAATAGTGCCAATATATATCAGTTGCCGCTAATACTCCATTTCATAATCCATTTCAGGCGCCTAATACTCCATTTCATTTTCAATCATCCGCCAATAGTGGATTCAAGTTCTTCCCACCAAAATTATCTTCAATTTTTACACTAAACTCTATAAATATGGCAACTAATTAAGCTTAAGCAAAGGCAATTAAAAATGGAAAATTCATCCATAATTAGTGCCATCGATTTGAATATTTTGCCAGAAAACGTCTCCTCAACTTTGCAAAAAAATACTTTCATTGATTTAAATCATCTTCCAGAAGATGATGTTTTTCTTGCCGATATCTCAACTGATGCTATTCCTATTAACTCATTTTCACCACAATATACTATCCGCCATACTTCCATCGATTTGAATCAAGTTCCTGAAGATGCTAACTCTCCCGGAAGTTACATTGCAGCATCAGAAAACACACGTCAACCAATGAAAAAGAAAAATTTCACTACTGCCCTGAAGAGAGCCATTTACGAAATGCTACTCAAAGAATGCGAAAATGGGAAGTTATCAAAGGGGGTTATTTCAAGAGTTGCTGAATGTTTCGATATTTCTACTAGATCAGTTTCTCGAATATGGCATGAAGGAAAATGTACTGCTACTGCATATGGTCATCTACCAAATTTATCTCCAAAACTTGTGAAGAGGGTTGGTCGTAAGAAAATTCAAGTCAATTTGGAAGATATAAAGGACATCCCTTTTCGCCGTCGAACAAATATAAGATCTCTAGCAAAGGCTCTGGATGTATCAAAATCAAGCTTGCATAGAAGAATCAAAGAAGAATCGCTTCGACCACACTCAAATCCGGTAAAACCATATTTGTCTACTGACAATAAGAAAGCAAGGCTGCAGTTCTGCTTGTCAATGATTAGTGAAGGTACACTTGCATCTAAATTTTCATTTGATAATATGCATGATCGTATCCACATTGATGAGAAATGGTTTTACATGTCCAAGACATCACAGAGATACTACCTTCACCCATTAGAACATGAGCCTTATCGCACTTGCAAAAGCAAAAGATTTGTTCCAAAACTCATGTTTTTGGCAGCTGTTGCTCGTCCAAGATATGATATCACCCTCAATAAGCAATTCAATGGGAAAATTGGGATTTGGCCATTCGTGTTCAAGGAACCAGCCAAGCGAAATAGCAAGAATCGTACTGCAGGGACTTTGGAAACAAAGCCAATTTTGTCAATTACGAAAGATGTTATTCGATCATGTCTGATTGAAAAATTATTGCCTGCGATTAGAGAAAAATGGCCCTGTTCTAGCTCTAAGATGATCTTCATTCAACAAGATAATGCAAAGCCACATTTAGGTATCAATGATGATGAGTTCGTTGAAGCTGCAAAAATAGATGGATTCGACATTCGTTTGTGTTGTCAACCCGCAAATAGTCCTGATATGAATGTCTTGGATCTTGGTTTCTTTAGAGCAATTGATTCGCTTCAACATCAAAAGGCTCCGTCCACAATTGATGAATTTGTTTCTGCTGTGGAGAAAGCTTTTGATATGTTCCCGAGTGAAGATTTAAACAAGGTGTTTTTGACACTACAATTATGCATGGTTGAAGTAATTAAAATTTGTGGTGGAAATAACTATAAAATTCCACATATGAACAAAGAAAAGTATGTTAGAAATGGGCAATTGCCAGATTGTATTGAGTGTGAGTCTCAAGTTGTCAACGAGGCAAAAATAGCTCTTTCTAAAATGGATTAGAATGAAATTGTGCAATTGATCACTTAATTTCTCTTCCGCTATTGTTTCTGACCTTGTGGTCATTTTCTTTCATCTCATCTTCATGCCTAAAAAATGACCAGTACTGATTTTCCTATTGCCGTTTATACTTGCTGAAAAAAGAACTGCTTTTAGAAATGTTTAGATAACCTTCCAAAAGAAACATAAGAAAACAAGCTAGACAAAGTATACATATTGGATCTGAGCGCTGTTGTGGTTGCAGTTCATTACTTTTTAACAGTTTCGTGAAGTTGCATGCAAATAAACCTTTATATTGGCTGATTGTGTTTTAACGTCAATGAGTGATCATGGAGCCAGGAAGGCACTGAGCAATTTAAAACTATGCAACCTGTCAAAACATACACTAGTTCTAGGAACACAATGCTATGGAGACAGTTTCAAATGGCAAGGTTTATGCATTCAGCTCCTGATTGTCAGACTGTGGAATTGTTGCCCAAGAATCTTTCTCAAAAAAAGAAAAAAGAAAATGGTCCCTGAGAAACAAAAAACAAAGACTAAAAAAATTTAGATAAAAATATTCTCAACATTTGAGAAACAACACGCTCACGTTCTTGAGAAGCAGATACATAGCCATCTTCTTTTGGTAGAGTATTTAAATCCAATATTGGTCTTACCGATTTGAACTTGGGCTGAAAATATTCTTGCACTTGAGAAAAAGTAGATTCATGCTCTTCAGTTGTAGGAGCAAAACTATCTTCTTGTGATGGAACATTTACGTCAATTGATGGCTTCACCGATTTCAACTTGGGCAAAAAAATCCTCTGCATTTCAAAGACAACTTGTGCACATTCTTGACTCGTTGAGATGAGATCATATTCTTTTGTTGGTGTTTCATCAGAAAAATTGTGAGAATATGGATGGTTTTTCAAATTTTCACTCATGATTTTGTAAATAATTATGGCATTATTTGGTTCCCTCCTGATATAAATAAATTTCAAAGAATAACAAAGATAGACTTTTCATTTATCTATGTATTGGAAAAGCTCAATGTATTTAATATAGTGGGTTAGTATTTAATGACAATGTATTAATAACAAGACATTTAATAAGGGTATTTTAGGCAATTTGAAAGATTACTACATTCCTTAATGGGAAAATGGACTACAATTTGGGACAGACGAAAAAGGAAAACAAGACTAACAAAACGGGACGGAGGGAGTATGTAATTTTGTAGGAGGAGCACATTTAACATCGGCATGTATTTGACACTTGACATATTTTCTGACAAAATTTATGCAGTCATGCTCCATAGTGAACTAAAAATGCTCCATTTTCATGATTTTCTTAGCCAAAAAATATTTATTCATGTGTGGTCCACATACATTGCTGTGCATTTCTTTCATCATGTAATCAACTTTTTTCTTCATTAATACACCTCAGAAAGCCTAAATCAGAAGCTTTTTTATACAACACTTCTCCAATCAAAAAGAATCTTGACGACATTCTACACAAGAAACTTTTGACAGTCAAATCGACACCTGGAGGATAAGATTCCGTCTTTATGAATTCTTTGATATCACTATACCAAGGACGACCATCAAAAACTTTTTTCACAATCAAATAATGCACCGGATTTTTCTGAAGTTGAATCTATATATGTTCAATTACCAACTTATCCGGATGTCGAATCATGGAAGACAATGTAGCTAAAGTATCAGTGAAAACATTGCGAGTGCGAGTAATATGCCTGAATTCTAAATTTCTAAACTTATCAGTCAAACTAAGCAAACTACAATGATATGGCATAATCTTTTGAATCTATAGTTACTCACTGAATATTTGATGTACAAGTAAATTAGAATCACAGAATATTATTAAATCTTGGGTAAAAAATAAAAAAGCCCCCTGTGATAAACCTAATACACAGAAAAGCCTCCCATGGTTTCAAAATATACAACACGACCTCTCATGCTTTGAACTAAATTGTAAAGGTGACGGAATCCGTTAAACTTAACGGAAATGAACAAAATGACCAAAATGCCCTGATATAATAAAGCAAAAGACAACTCAAAAAAATCATTTGTTTTATTCTCTAAATAGATAGAATTAAGGGTTAAGGGGTAAAATAGGTATATTTGATAAAAATTAGGTATAAAATTTTTTTTTTAGGTTCCAATAAATCATTTCCGTTAAATTTAACGGATTCCGTCACCTTTACAATTTAGTTCAAAGCATGAGGTGTCGTGTTGTATATTTTGAAACCATAAGGGGCTTTTCTGTGTATTAGGCTTACCACATGGAGCTTTTTTGTTTTTTACCCTTAAATCTTTGATCTCCATTTTCAATGTCATTTTTAATCCAAAAATCTAAATTTCATATTCAACCATACTGTTAGTGTAAGAAAATCGCAACTTAGTAGCGGTAGGATAGTGCTTTTCCTCTGGTGAAACACGAACAGTTCTGATTTCAGCCCCAAAAGAATTCGAAACACCATCAAAGAACAGCCTCCATTCAAGATATTGTTCATTCATATCTTTCAATGTGCCAACAAATAAGATCTCTTCATCAAAAAAATAGGTGTGTAATGGCTGATAATCATCTTTACTTGGATTCTCTGCCAAGTGATCCACTATAGCTTATCCTTTGATTGTCTTTTGAGTTGTGAAAATAATATCGAATTCAAAGAGAATCATCTGCCACTTTGCCATACGTCCTGTAGGCATTAATTTTCCTAATAAATATTTTAATGGGTCGGAATGAAAAATAAGATAAGTAATGTGACTGAACAAGTAATATCTCAACTTTTGAGCTGTCCAAACTAAAGCACAACAACTTCTCTCAAGAAAAGAGTAATTGGCCTCATAAAATGTAAACTTCTTACTAAGATAATAAATGACTTATTCTTTCTTTTTAGAATCATCATATTGTTCTAAAATACATCCCACGGCCTCATCAAGTACAAATAGAAACATAATTAGGGGTCGTCCCAACTTGGGCGGTACTAAGATCGGAGGGTTCAACAAATAACTTTTTATTTTATTAAAAACCTGTTGATGTTCTTCATTCCAGTACATCGGCACATTCTTTTTTAATAATTTGAATAGAGACTCACATGTAGAACTCGATTACTCAATAAATCTATCAATAAAATTGATCGTTCTAAAAAACTCTTCACATCTTTCTGAGTTTTCGGAACGGACATTTCTCAAATTACCTTAATTTTTGCAGGATCTATTTCTATGTTCTTTTTGGTGACAATAAACCTTAACAATTTATCAGCAGGAGCTCTAAAAGCACATTTTCTAGGATTTAATTTTAAAATATATTTTCTCAACCTTTCAAACAATTTCTTTAAATCGACCAAATGATCTTCAACTTTTTTGGATTTGATTATAATATCATTCACATAAACCTCCACCTTCTTGTGATTCAAATCATGAAATATAGTGGTAATGGTCCGTTGATAAGTGGTTCCAACATTTTTCAAACCAAAATCCATTACTCGATAGTAAAATGTTCCCCAAGGTGTAATAAAAGTGATTTTCTCTCTATCTTCTTCTGCCATTAGAATCTGATGATATCCGATGAAACAGTCACCAAAGGATTCAATTTTATGTCCCGCATATTGTTCAAAAGGATGTGAATGTTCGGTAAAGAAAAATCGTCTTTCGAGTTTACCTTATTAAGATCACTATAGTCAACACATACTCGCACTTCTCCACTCTTTTTCGAAACAAGTACTGGATTTGAAAATTAAATATGGTAATGAGACACCATGATAATCTTAGCATGGAACTGTTTCTCAATCTGCTCCTTTATATTGAAACTTATAACTAGTTTGAATTTACGAGGCATCTACTTTACTGGTAAAAAATTTGGATTAATTGGCAATTTATGGACCACTATATCTGTAGAAATTTCGGGTATATTATCATACGACCATGCAAATACATCTTGAAATATAGTTAAGAATTCAATCATCTCCTTTCTCTGCTTATTATTCAAATGAACACTGATTTTGATTTTTTAACCTCTATTTTAGTGCCAATATTAATGATTTCTGTCTCTTCTAAGTTTGGTTTGGATTTCTCCTCATATTGTTCAAAAATCTTTGAAATAAACTCATGTTCTTTCTTGCTATCACTCTCATTTTGAATTTCACATTCCATAATTTTAAATTCATGAGAGATATCGAGATTGAAATCATTAAATTCCAGAATGATGATATCCGAATGGTCAAAAGGTTTTATTTTTCGCCATCTAAAAATAAAGTAAGCAAGCACAATGAACAAATAAAAAATAATAAAAAGATAAACAGAGGTCTTCCATTTCATTGAATTTAAGAGAGCAGATAGATACTGAACAAGGATAACTATTTCACAAAGTAAAACGTTAGTTAAAAACGCATCCTCACCAGAACTGTGTAGTGGAAATGGAACTCACTTAAATACATATTCACATAATACTTGAAAGGAAATAAATAATTTAAAGACAAAAGTAGTTCTTATCTAAAATTTTATCTAGACAAGGTTCCAACCAAAGACAATTCCTTGAATTTATCAAAATTTCTTTCAAGAGAGAAGATGATCAGCAGTTCAGTTTTGCATAACTCCTTCTAAAATTGTTGGAAATTCCAAATTTTTCGACGATTCATCCTTATAAATAGTTCCAACGAACAATTGGGGTAGACTTTACTCAATCTCATCGATCGAATTTTCTTTATCTAATTCAAATAGAATTATCCCTGACGGACGAGAAAAAGTGTAGTACTATGATGGGATACTCATGACAATTTATTTTCCTTCCTTTTCTGTTATCTTGCGAGTTTGCATCTCTCTTTTATCCTTAGCAGTTGGTTGAAATCCTATCCAAAATGTGTTCTTTTGCATCGAAAGATTTATCGGCTCCAAAATCTCTTGCAGATTCTGCCCAAATCATATTTCTATTTCATATCCTCCTTGGATCATTTTCTTGGTCATCATAACGCTAGTTTCAGGTGCATCTATCCTTTTTTTGAAAATTCATCTGATTGACACGATATCGGCAACATGATGAAAAGAATTGATACTTTTTCTACTACCTTCTTTATTTGAGTCTGAGTTGACGATCATGGTGCAATTATCTTCAGCGAACACGGTGATTAGTTAATCATTTACAATAAACTTCAGCATTTGGTGGAGCAAAAAGGGAACAGAATTAGATATATAAATCCAAGGTCGCCCAAGTAGGACGTTGTAGACACTTGAGAAGTCTATGATTTGGCAGGCAATTTGAAACTGAGCAGATCCTATTTCTAATACTAGGTCAATTTCACTCATTGACTCTCTTCTTGCACCATCAAGTCCTCTTACTATAGTCATTGATGAGTGAATCTAGCACCATGAAATCCAAATTTTGCAAGTGTATTTCATGGGTAGATGTTCAGAGCATATCTATTGTCAATCAGAACTTTGGGTAGCAACTTTTCATTGCATTGCACTAAGATGTATAATATCTTGTTATGTCCAATGCCTTCCAAAATCAAGTGATCGTCAGAAAAAATTATATGATTAGAAATCAAAATATTCTCCACGACGTGAGCGAACTTATCAACTGAAATATTTTTCGATTTTTGAACTCCACTTAAGATTTTGAGCAACGCCTTTCTATGTAGCTAAAAGTTAAAAGCAAATCTAGGATAGAGATTTGAGCAATCATTTCTCCCAATTGTTCCACAATCCTATACTCGCTTTTTTTTCAATAATTTCAAAAAATCTAACGTCTTTTTCTCAGTCACAATCGATCTTGATGATAGGATGTTCTCCTTAATTTTTTATTGAATACGAACCTTAGGATCGCTCACGCCGTTTCCAAATCTTGTCACAGTAGTCATCTTCTCCTTCGGCATCTCCTTATCTCCAATCAATATAGTGGACTTCCTATAGTTCTACAGCACTTCTTGTAAATTATGAACATGAGATTGCTTTAAAAATTCAAATATAACATGTTCAAAAGGTGACAAGTTTATGATAAAAGGTTCTCTAATGTCCCCAACTTTAAAGGATTCTTTTTCTAGTACGAACGACTTTTCAACTATCCCAACTATTTCAGTTTCATCTACAATATATTAAGTAGGCTCTTCAAACTCCTCATCAAGGGTGATAACTCCAACAGTATCCTTATGCTTAGGAAGAGAATTTTTACTGTCGTTCGTTCTTTGTTCACCTCTTCTTCTTAAAATATATTTTCAGCATCAATCATGTTTTGAATTTTATGTTTCAATACCCAACAATTGGCGGTTGAGTGATCGAAACTTTCGAATTGGTAAGCACAAATGGTCTAGGTATCATAACCAATAGAAAAACCCTTACGATAAATCTTGGGAGGTACAACACCAATTTTGCCAGTAGTCTTGAGTTGTTTGTACAATTGGTTAATGGAGTGGCCTAAATTAGTGAAGGTTCGAAATTGATTTGGGTTTGGAATCCACTGATTTGAAAATAATTTTGAATTGGATTACTTGGTGTAGCAGGTCTTGGATTACAGATAAGGCGAGGACGACTTTATAAGATAGGTTGAGAAATTTGGAACGGTGCAAGTGTAGTCGTGTAGTTTGAGCGGGGGCAAGGAGGGTTGACAATGTTGTGATGAACAGGTCGGGAGTTTGAGTAGTATGGATACGGAGGTGAGTATATAGAGTGGTTTTGAAATCTTGACCTAAAAGAGGGGCTTTGGTCCCGCACAAAAGAAGTTTCTCCTTTTTTCTTAAATTGGGGTTTCTTTCTGCTATTGCTTTGGCTTTGCAGGGTCTCTAACTGTATTTTAAAGCCAATAGATTAATAATTTTTCTATTTTCACAAACTCATCATATTTTTTAAATTTGTTAACGATAGCCGCAAATGAACTTCCAGTCATGCGAAAAATCTCTTCAAAATATAGTGAATCATGGGTTTTTGATAAATGTGCAGACAATCTCCTCTTCAATCAGAGGGGACTCCACCTTAGCAGCCAAACTCCTCCATCGTTTTACATTTGTCTTGTGATCCTTTAAGAGTTTTCTCTTGATTCCTTCAAGTATTGTTCAAGTAGATACAAACTAGCAGTTATATTCATCTTGCCTCACAAAAACTATAAACAAGTCCAACCAAGCTTCATTTCTTCAGGTTTCAAATTAGAATACCAATCCAGATTATCTCCCTCCAGATTTTCAGGAATCAATCGCATTGGTAAACTTTCATCACAGGTTTAGAAAGTTTGTTAGCAAATATTTTAAGATGTATTTTAGGATTTTCGGTTCCATCATATTTGCTAAATTTTGGAGTTTTGAAACCCAAAGGCAGTTGCATATCAGGAAAGAGACACAGTTCATCATAGTCCAAACTCCATGCTTGCTTAACCCTTGATTTTTCTTTATGAACTCATCAAATCGGTCTAATTTCTTTAGCAAATTCTTGTCAATAGAGGTAGTGTGTTTATCCATTCCTATCTTCCCCTGAAAAGTGGTGTTCAACATGAACGATTCTGTAGTGGGGGGCTGGGTTCCTTGAGAATTAGATGGAATATTTGAATTGATCTGTGGATAATCTTGAGAAATTGTTTGGATGCATGTGTAAGAAACTAGAATTGAAGTAGGTGAAGGTACCCTCTTGGGGATTTGTAAAAAGTGACAGATGGGGTCTGAATGTTGGACATGTGAGTTGGTTGGTTATCAGACTTAGGTTGATTGTCATCATTAGGTATATGATTAGTTTGAACACCACCGTGGTTGCTTGAAACCAATTGATCAATCATGCGCCTTTGCGCCACCATTTCTACACTTAATTCATTAACTTTGTTCAACACTTCACTTAATTGGACCCCTAAAGACGCGGCATCCGATGAGGTAATCATTGCAAATTTTTTCGACGATTTCGAGTGCGAATTCATGCTTACATGGTTTCTCAAAACTTTACTGCAGAACCTTATAATGATAGGGTTTCTACGTATAACTATGTTTGGTAGTACCTGAAAGTGGAAAATAAATCCGCTTAAAAGTTCATTTTCTATTAAATTGTTGCAATTTATTCAAAAAAAAAAGACATGAGTTAGTAAATGTTTAAATAAACTGGATGCATGTCCTATGGGGGTACCCTTTTACACTAAGAGTTGGTCTAATATGATGCAATACCTTTGAAGTGGGACCCGTTCATCAAACCTGTTTATCAATAATAATTTTGCAAATGATGAAACTCATTTCATTGCTACTTTTGTAAAACTTATGTACATCATGTACATAATTTCTCGAAGGCTATTTCGTACAAAGTTATTAAATTTCTTCAACCTATCTATTACAATATCTTTTGGCTCTCTAGAATAAGGATTCCTCATACGCTCAGTTCGATTGTACAATTCTCCATATTTTCTCTTCAACTCTTTCTCATATAACTTTTTGTTTTTTTCCACCAAATCTTTGTTGACTTCTACGGATTATTTCAATTGCACATTCTCTTTGTCTTTTGTATCAATGATAGCCATTAGCCTTTTGACTTCTTCGGATTGCTTTTCTTGCGACCTTTAGCCACCGAAATCTCTGAGCCAATCTTCGTATTGTGGAGTGATCAAAACCATACGTTTAGAGTCCGAAATGTAGGCAATATTCTCCTCATTGGATAACATGTCCCAAGTTTCAATAATTGGTATCTTCATTGAAATTTCATTCGGACAAATTCCCTTATCAAAACTGATGATAAATTTGGTCAAATCGGGTGTAGGTGGTGATTCTTGAACACGTCCTAACTACCTTAGAAACCTTTTTGGAGTATAAACCATGATGCCTTGAGTTCGTAGTAATGAAATAAAATTTGATGATGTGGTGCGAAGAGTGGATTTGATACAACCAGTCTAATCCAAAACTCACATAATCCTTTGATCTGGTAATATTCTTAAGAAATTCAAGTACTCTAATGCACTTCTTGATAGACTATTTCTGTTAACTCTTTTATGATGAGTCACTATTCAATTGTACTTAATCAATGGTAAAATATTAGAACTAGGTAATTGTCTTCTAAAATGCTTCATAACCCATATATGCAAAATTAGATTCGAACCATAAAAGAATTTTGCCTCTCTCTGGTAATTGGTACAAATAACAAATATTTTTGAACACGTCCTAACTACCTTAGAAACCTTTTTGGAGTATAAACCATGATGCCTTGAGTTCGTAGCAATGAAATAAAATCTGATGATGTGGTGCGAAGAGTGGATTTGATACAATTAGTCTAATCCAAAACTCACATAATCCTTTGATCTGGTAATATTCTTAAGAAATTCAAGTACTCTAATGCACTTCTTGATAGACTATTTCTATTAACTCTTTTATGATGAGTCACTATTTAATTGTACTTAATCAATGGTAAAATATTAGAACTAGGTAATTGTCTTCTAAAATGCTTCATAACCTATATATGCAGAATTAGATTCGAACCATAAAAGAATTTTGCCTCTCTCTGGTAATTGGTACAAATAACAAATATATCGGCTAATATGGTCAGCACTATAGAACACTGTCAATTTTTTATCTCAAGAAAGAGGTCAAACATGAATTTAGTTATTTTGAAAGCGATCCTCTTATCTCTTTTCAAAAAGAGGTAAATCCCAACCATGACGAGTCCATATACCCACGGTTTCTTGCACTCCCACATTGTCTTAGACATAAATGAAAAGTCCTGAAAATGCATCTCGAACCATCTTTTAGTACAAATTTGTCAAATAAAAATTTTAGATCTATGCTCTGATCTGACCCTTGTATTACATACTCTTTTAACCCAATGAAGTGACAAAACTCAATTTCTCATGAGGCGAACGGGAATATTACTGCTGTGTCGTTTACTGACAAGTTAAGAAGGTCAACTATTTTTTAATTGTCACAGTCATTTCTCTGTTTCCTATTCTACATGCTGAACAACTAAGATCCCATAATTGTATCAAAACCTCTACTCAATAATCGTCTGATTCAATGTCCCTAAAATCTTTGATCGGTTTTAAACGAGATGCCACTTGATGAATTTCACTAGACGTGAGAAGTGCGGGCCACCTTTGAACCTCAATCGGAATTACCAACAATTGTTTGTTTCGTTAAGGATTGTCCATCTCTGAAGCATAAAATTCGGATCAAATACCTTACTTACAAGCCCCACTTCAATTTTTTGACAAAAATTAAACGTGAAAATCCCATAGAGGGTTAGATACCGAAGGGAGGAAAGGTTGGCATAATCCTAAAAAATGAGATTCCCTAAATGACATTCCCTCTAAGGTTAATATATAATGCCAATTTATTGAAACAAGTAAGTATGTAATACCGAAAATTCAATGTTAGGATGGAAAGGAACCCTTTTATATGTTAGGATGGATCCGATAATGATGTGCAATTACTAGAGCACTAATGTAATAAACTGTAATTTAAATGTGTAATAATCAATCTATTAAGGTAGGCTCTTAAAAGAGCATCATGTCAAGATTTTTTCTTCTAAGGTTTGTGAATGCGAGAGAAAATAAAACAAAGAAATAGTTCAATTGATACATAACACATAACACATTGGAACAATAAAACTATACAGAAATAAAAGATAAAGAAAAGGGGTAGCATTCCTCCCCTCGTGTCTAGTGTTCTTAATAGGATAATATTGACTCTATCTTAGACGATCCCTAACATGAATGCATGAGATTGGACTCACTAATACATCTAAAACTCGATAAGGTTTCAGACTCCAAAACCTTCAGACCAAAGGGCAAAGGGTTATTAATCCCAAAATCCTTAGTTAGCGGTTCGAGTGATCCCTCAGATATTGTTATGCGCATGTCGTGCCACGGCACATATCTAAGTGGATTGATCCTACTTTTAATAGGGAGGAATGGTGTGACAACCACTAAAAGAGAATAAAATGAAACGCTAAAAGGAATAGTGTATACACTTATGAAGTGCTCCTTTAAGGGGAGGGATTAATATTATTAAAAACGCGTGAAGATTCTAGGGTGACATTCCCCCACCCTAAATGCAAAACGCGATACAAACAAATAAATAAAAATAAACAAACCATTCATCACATCTGAGGGACGAATACGAGTGTGAGATGCAAGAGAGCCGACAAAAAAAATGCAACCTACAGCATTCAAATGTGATATGTAAAAAAGTTAGAAAAGGAAAAAAGTTGACTAAACTAAGTGGTCGAACTCACTAAATCTCCAGTGAAGTCGCCAAACTGTCGCGCCCCATTTTTGAAAATAAAAATGAAAGTGTGTTAAAAATGAGTTTTTGATTTTATTTTAGAAAATAAATAAAAAGGGCCCAAAATGGGACATAGAAAATGCAATAATTTGGGCCAAAAAATGGTCTAAAACGGATTTTTAGAAAAAAGTAGAGTCGCGACTTGATATCGAATTTAGATGTACCGAGTTACCCAAAATATATTTTAAATAAAAAAATTAATAAAACCCTTTTAGATACTCCAGATCTTTGAAAACAAGATAAAAGAGTTCGGGAGTCATGATTGAAAAGAGGGAAGACAAAGATTTTGATCTAAGACACCCTTTCAAACTAACCAAATCTAGTTGTAAGATTTAGTCAAAATTCTTTCCTAATCTAACTTTTAAAAATTATTACATTTGAATGTTTCTATATGGATGTAAACCTAAATTTAGGGGGGCATCGAGAGGGACAAATGTCTTTTCAAAATTTAATTGGTGCAAATCACATTAATTGTAAAGTCCAAAAATGATTTTTTGAAAAAATCACGAATATGCAAAAGATGAGATTCAAAAAAGGGAAACTATAATATATAAATAAATATGCATGATCTAAAAAGAGGAGAATGCAATATAACCGGTACAGGAGATTAAAATTCATGACTCAATTTTTCTTCTTATAGAGGGATAATAGCGTGTTAAGACTAAAAGTCATACTTGCCCATTTTCTATATTCGAAGGGCGACTCTTCTAAACTAGTCAAACAAATGAATTAACTTACTTCTAAATTCCTAAGATGAGATACAATTCTAAATGATATGGTTCAAACATATAGAGGGTGAGGGAATAATAGTAGGAAAACATCATGTAAATGAAAATAACCTAAAAAAGGAAAAAATGCATGAGATGCAATAAATGTTACACCAAAACATGAATCTAACGTATCGATGGTCTAAAGACTCTAGCGTTAGATTAATCCATTTCTACAAGTCCTCACTAACGTTGAACTAGTGAGAAATCGGGAAGAAAGATCACAACTAGCATTGAACTAGCATGGCAACATCATGCACTCATTATAAATAAATAAAACATGTAAAACGTAATTAAAACGAATAAACACATAAAACACATAGAGCATGCAGAGCACATAGTACATACGCATAATATTTAGATACAAAACTCTAAAAAATGTGAATAAACACACAAGCACACAAGCATGCAAGCAAATAAAAACTAATTATTATATTGGGGTTCTAATTACAATCTAAAAGGGGAATTTTTGGAAATAATAAACTATCCATTACATTTGTCTGTCTAAATATATTTTTCTTGAGCAAAGGGAAAAAACTATCTATTACAATTTGGCATTTAAATGCCTCCCAAATAAACATGAAAATTAAATAAATGAAAGCTCAAAATGAATAAAATGAGTAAAGTAAATAAAAGAAAAATTATTTAAAACATGTAATTATACATAAAAACACATAGGAGCACATAAAAAAATAAAAAAATAATAGAGGGTACCTCTCTTGAAGTAATGGCTAAATGAGGTAGAGTTTTGCCCTATTTATACTCCAAAACCAACAAAATGGTCAAGATATCAATTTAATTGATAACACTTTGAAAGAAAATGTAAACATATATCAAATTCACCTTATTATTTTAAATAAATATGAATAAATATCAAATTTCTAAAATTTACTAATTAAATACATTTAAATGAAACATGATTAACCATTTAAAGAAGATGAATAATTGTAATTAAGAAATGATAAGATTAGTGACCTAATTGTAAAATTTGAAAAATTTTTAGGGTCAAATTAAAATTTTTAAAAAATGTAAGGGTCAAAATTGAATAGAAAATTAAATTTAGGAACCAAAATACAATTAAATTAAGGACCGGAATCAAATAAATCAAAAGATTTAGGGCCACAATGAAAATACTCAAACAATTAGGGGTCAAATTGCAAAATCATTTCTAATTTCACCAAAAAAATGGCATTGGGCCATTTCTATTTTTGTTTTTTTGGGCCATAAACCCCTCGGCTCAAGGCAAAAATAACTGGACTATTTCTGTTAAAAAATGGATCAGCCCACTTATTTTTACTAAACTAAATCTGATAAAAACGATGGGTTTGAATTTCTAAAGCCCATGCACAAACCCAACATGAAATATATTCTTGACTCAATTCTTTAGTCCACAAACATGTTTCATTAAACATTTACAACCCAAATGGATCTAACATAACAAAGCAAAACAAAAATAATAGGAGAACAAATGGAGAGAAAATCATCAAGAAATTTCCGACGCGGTTCGCCGGAATCTGGAAAAATTCCGGCTAACATGGCCTGAATTTCGTCGGAATACATTTTCACTGGCTTTTAAAGTTGGATTTCAACATAAACGAGTTCTCTACAATCTTGTGAACCAGTTTAAACACCAAACAAATGCTTTAACATCATAAATCATGAGGAAAAGTGAGATCTCAAGTTCATGAACTTGGAACTATCATATGGTCCATTTAAATCTCACATAAACTTTGAAACCTCAAAGAGAAAGGGTTAGAGATTACCTCTGATGCTTGAGGACTCGAACCAACGTGGACAAACTCGAGAAAAACACTCCCAAACACTGAAAAGGAAGCCAATAGGTTGCAGTCTCAGAGGTTCAAGTGCTGACAAAGCTACAATTTCAAGCTTGAATTTGAGATGTTTAATGATGTTTTTTTTAGGAAGTTTGCAAAACAAAAGTTGTTCCCCTACAACTAGAGATAGTGCATAAAAAATAATTGCCTCAAAAGAAGGTTGAATTGGTCGAAATCAAGTGACAAACAGGGCTGTTCGGTCAGGCTTAATTTTCTGCAGAAAAATTTTCGAGAAGCGAAGTTTGGGCTGCGATTTGATGAATTTCTTATGGTTTTCAACAAAACTCTTCAACATGAAAGTTATTCCTCTCTGTCTCACGAAAATGCAAAAAGAAAAATCACTCGAATCCGATCTATAACGAAGGAAAAAAGCCCCTTCGAACTAGGCCAGTTCACCAGCTTTTTTTTTCCAGAATTTTTGCAGGAGAAATTTTTCCCTTTTTTCCTTGCTTGCCCTCTCCCCCAGATCCTATGGTGGCTACCTTTCGCTCTTTTTCCTCCCTCTTGTCCTAGAGACTCTCTCTTAGCCTTTTACATGAAACAAAATCGATTAAAATCCTAAGAATAATGGCTGAGATGAAACCAGGGTTTTGTGGCCATATTTGGTCCATTTGATCTTGTTTTCCAAGTTGTTGCTTGAGAGATTTTTGGGGTAGTGACGTGTCCTGTACTAGCCAATCTTGGATGGAAAGAAATTGGAAGCAAAACCTGATTTTAATTGCATCAAAAAATCCAGCTGCATTTTATGTGATATTGTAGCTTCGTTTTTCTGAAGAAGAATGTACGCGCGCGGGACAATTTTTTTTTTTTTTTTGCAATTTGATTGGGTTTGAAACAAAAGAAAATCTCTACTTTTTCTTTCAATTTTGAAATTTCATTTTCTTTTCCTCTTTTCCTACAAAATAACAAAAAATAAAAAATAAAAATGATTACTTAAACAATAAAAATAAAAATAAAGATATGCATTTTTTTTTGTGAAAAAATGTGGGAAAACTTTTGGAAAAAATTTGGTGTCTACAATGATAATAAAGGGAGAGATGTGCCAATTGAGATAAACATTTTGTGTCATTTTTGAACTTCCAATTTTACACTTAAAAAAAATTAAATTTTACCCTAACCACCTAAGTATATTTGCTAATATAATCTTCTATAACTTCCTTAAATTTTGTAACTACCAAATTAACTATAATTGTATTAAAGAAAAATACTAATAAAATTGCAATTTTTTATGAAGAATTTATATAAAGTTTAATTTCATAAAAAATTAATATATTCATAAAAATCTGTACAATAATAAAGGGAAAGAGGTGACAGTTGAAGTAAACATTTTATGTCAATTTTTAAATTTTAAATTTTACCTTTAAAAAAACTAAATTTTACTCTAACCACCTAATCACATTTGCTAATATAATCTCCCATGACTCACTTAAATTTTGTAACTACCAAATTAACTACAACTATAATTAAAGAAAAAATACTAATAAATTACAATTATTTTTGTGAAGAATCTATATAAAATTTAATTTTGTAAAAATAAAATAAATATATTCATAAAAATTAATAATTATTTCTAAACTGCATATACATTGGGTGTGTCCTTAACACTGATATAAATAAAATCCTTTGCCAATCGCATCTCCAGCTTTGTCTCGTTGAATGCGTCTCTTTCTTTTTTGTTGTCAATAAATCAATTCATTTCTCTCCCCAAACTCCAAACCTAATAGTCAAGGTGTTGGCTAGGGTTTCATGGAGCTTCAACTTCACCACAAGTTCACAAATTTTGACGATCAAATGCTAGTAGATTTCAATGGTGGTGAAAATTAGAATGATAGCAATTGTAACAGCGGCGGAGAAATGGTGGAGTTGTTTTAGCTTTTCTAAAACTCGGATTAGTTGAGGAGATGGCAAAGAGCTTTATTTATTCACACCCATCATTCATGAGGTAATCTCGATGATTCTAATAAAAACCAGTATTGTATTTCTTAGAATCTTTGTTTCTATTTGAAGCATAAAGGTTACATACAATTGTTTTCCTTGAATTTTTCATGTGCATTTGTTGCTCGAGGATAGCAGTGATAAGTTTCTTTTAGGGAATTTTGTTAGTTTACAAATAATTGAAAGATCACATTTTTTTTCTGTAATTTTGTTGTTAACGATTAATATAGAGAGTTTTTGAATATTAGCTAGGCCATGTTTCATTTGATGTATATTTTATTGGGCAAATTACGCTTTATCTCCCTGTGATTTAGTATTTTTTATATAACCTCCTATGGTTTCAAAAGGTATATGGATAACCCTCTCATGGTTTGGATTAAAGTATCAAAGTGACAGAATTTACATTCCATAGCGGAGTAAACTAAAATATTAAAAATACCCCTATATAAAGTTGAAAATTATTTATTAACACGTGGGGTTATGTATATATTTTGAAAACCATAAGGGGATTATATGGTAAAACACTAAACCATAAGGGGGTTATATTATAAAATATAAAATTATATGGGGTTAGAGTATCATACATATTATGTTTATATATTTTGGTCACTTTAGCCATTTTAGTTTTTAAACAAGGGTAATTTCAACATTTTTATAGGTTCCGTTACGAATAATCATTTTTGTTACTTTGATACTTTAATCCAAACTATGAGAGGATTATGTATAGATTTTCTATAAGGAGTTATGTAAAAAATAACTAAATCATAAGAGGATAAAGTGTATTTTGCCCTATTTTATTTGAAAAGAAAAATAATTTAATTGTAATATGAGATTTCAGTTGAATTCTGCGTTATGGCTCCAAGCGCCACATAATGTAGGAAAATTAGTTAATTTGAGCTAGGCTTTGTTTAGCATAGCGCACATATTGATCTTTTTGGCCTATGTTCTGGAGTTGTTCATGATTTCTATCAGAATTATAAAATTAATTTGGAAAAATTGAGTAGGCTTCTATTTTGGGTTTTAATTAGTATCTGTTTACTCTTCTAATTGGTAAATTTCTTTCATCACTTTGATTTTATTTTTCCTTTCAGCTGCATATTTCTCCGCATCCTTCATCACTCTTGTATAATAGTTAGGAAAAAAGAAGCTCAATTTTTGTTATAAAAAGGTAAATGTTATAAAACTAATAAAATGAACTACTATAATAGGAATTGAAATATTAGAGAAAGAAGTAGAGAAATGGAGAATGATCTTCTTAGTATTCCAACTAATCAAAGGTCATCCCAAAAGGTGCCAAAGTACCTTTATATATAGGTACTACAAAATTAAAGGTACATCAATTCTATTAAACACTCATTACTACAAGAACATGAATAGTCTATGAAACGGTTCTTCCAATACATGAATGAGTTTATGGATTGAAACCGTTCATCCATTGTAATTCCTTTATATAATGTAGCAATGAATTATGAATTAATCCCTTTGCGATCAATGAATTATGAATTAGTCATCTTGAGAATACAAATGGACATCCACACTTTTAATTATTTCATAACACTTCCCTTTGGATGTCTATTATATAAAGAATATGCCTCGTTAAAACCTTACTAGGGAAAAATTCATTGGAACAAAAACCCTAGTGAAGGAAAAAGAGTACACTATTCCTGTGTATTAATTTCTCCCCCTGATGCAAACATCATTTGAGATCTTTTAATCGTCGCATTCCAATATTCTTCACCAATTTCTCAAATGTTGCAATCGACAATATCTTGGTAAATAAATCTGCCAAATTATTATCTGATTGGATTTGTTACACATCAATTTTACCATTCTTTTACAAATCATGAGTAAAAAAGAGTTTTGGTGAAATATGTTTCGTTCTATCTCCTTTAATATATCCTCCTTTCAATTGAGCTATACAAGCTGCATTATCTTCATATAATATAGTTGGAGGATTTTCTTTTTCGGAGGATAACCCACAACTCTTCCAGATGTAGTGGGTCATTGATCTTAACGAAACACATTCTCGATTGGCCTCATGAATTTCTATAATTTCATCATGATTCGATGAAGTGGCGGTTAGTGATTGCTTTGTAGATCGCTAAGAAATGGTTGTACCTCCATATGTAAATTGATAACCAATCTAAAATCTTGCTTTATGCGGGTTAGATAAATATCCAGCATCAGCATAACCAAGCAATTCAGGCTTAGATTTATTTGAATAAAATAAGTCAAGATCAATTGTTTCTTGGAGATAACGAAAAATATTTTTAATACCATTTCAATGTTGTCTTGTGGGTTAGGAACTAAATCTTGCTAACAAATTCATTACAAATTATATATCAGGTCTTGTACAATTAGCAAGATACATTAGTACCCCAATTGCACTGAGATATGGCACTTTAGGACCAAGTATCTCTTTATCTTTCTCTCGCGGTCTAAAAGGATCCTTATTAGGATTTAATGATCTGATGACCATTGGGGTACTTAATGTATGTGCCTTATCCATATAAAATCGCTTTAATACGTTTCAGGTATAAGCAGTTTGGTGGACAAAAATTTCACTTTTCAAATGTTCAATTTGTAAACCAAGGCAGAATTTTGTTTTTCCAAAATCTTTGATCTCAAATTCCTGTTTCAAATATTCAACACTATTTTGAATCTCTTCAAGAGTTCCAATCAAATTTAGATCATCAACATATACAGTAATTATCACAAAATTTGATCCATTTTTCTTGATAAAAACACATGGACAGTTTGGATCATTTATATAACCTTCTTTAGTTAAACATTCATTGAGGCGGTTATACCACATACGTCCAGATTGTTTGAACCCATACAAAGACTTTTGTAATTTAATATAATAAATATCTTTAGGATTTGATTTGTATGTTTCAGGCATGTTGAATTCTTCCAGAATTCTCATATAAATATCATTTTCAAAATTTTCATATAAATATGCAGTAACGACGTCCATTAGACGCATATCTAATTTTTCATGTATTGCAGATTGTTTGAACCCATACAAAGATCTTTGTAATTTAATAAAATAAATATCTTTAGGATTTGATTTGTATGCTTCAGGCATGTTGAATCCTTCCGAAATTCTCATATAAATATCATTTTCAAAATTTTCATATAAATATGCAGTAACGACATCCATTAGACGCATATCTAATTTTTCATATATTGCAAAATTTATAAGATATCTAAATATGATAGCATCCACTACAGGTAAATATGTTTCATCATAATCAAATCCAAATCTTTGTGAAAATCTTTGGGCTACAAGTCTTGCTTTATACCTCACAATTTCATTTTTCTCATTTCTTTTCCTCACAAATACCCATTTATATCCTACTGGCTTTACACCTTCAGGTGCTTGGACTATAGGTCCAAAAACTTTTCTTTTAACCAGTGAGTCTAATTCAGATTGGATGGCATCTTTTCATTTTGGCCAATCATTTATATACCGACATTCATCAACCGATCTAAATTCATGATCCTTATCAACTTCTATAATATCAAGTGCTACATTTCATTAGATTCCAATTAAATTTTCTATGATTTCATTTTTCTCAAGAGTAAACTCTTCAAGAGTTAGCTCTTCAGAAGTGACCTCTTCAGGAGATTAATTTTGTCGTGACATTTATTAATCTCCGGAGATATTTAAAATCAATTTATACCTTATTTAGGTAGGCCGGCTTTAAATTTATTTGTTGCACTTGTACATGTCCTTCGGGAACATCAATTTTAACCAAAGTATTTCCTGCAAGAATAGTTGATTTAATGACTCTTCTAGAGTCGATAAATATATCTGACAATTGATTTGCAGCTTTCTGCAAATGAATAATCTCTTAAACTTCCAGTTCACATTATTTTATATGAGGATCGAGGAAATCCAATTTTTCAAATGATTTCCTTTCGGTTGATCTTTTTCTCCTCTTAATGTCGGGAATCGTAACTCATCAGAATAAATAATCATTCAATAAATCACCATCAATATTTTATGATATTTAATCGCAAAAAGTGATTCATACCCAATATAAATTTAAATTTTTTTTGGGAGTCATATATAATATAAAGGAGATATGTATAAATACTTGTCGACTCTCAAATATTTTCTCTTTTGCCAAATCATATATTTATTGGGATCAGTAAACTTCTGATTTACTGCAAGTGATGATTATAAATCATATGAGAATGAAAACAACTATATCGATAATCATTTCTCTCTCAAATGATTATTATGATATAATCAACCTTTATCTCACTTGATTTCTAAATATGATCTTTATTATTGTCTCATTTGGTGTCTCAATTTGATATCTATTTCGACGAATATTCAAATTCAATAAATTCTTCGAGACATGATAAAAAATAGTGCTTTATTTATGATAAACTTTTCTCCTATAAGGAAAAATATAGCAGTGGCTCTTCTGGAGTTTTCAATTACTTAAGCACTACCACTGATTGTGTTTGTCTCTTTTGTTGGAAAATAGTGTATATAGTAGCACTTATTAATGAGACACATATTATTGTCATCGTAATTCTTATGGGACAAATATCATCACCATAATCCTTTGATCCCAAATATTTAACAACCATTTCTTCTTCAGGAAGAAAATCAATTACTATCATAAATTAAAGGGCAAAAAACCTCAGCGGCCATTAAACTATTGGCGGGATCATGTTTTGGCCATCGAACTATTTTTTGTCAATAATTGGCCACTAAACAATTTAATCCGTTAACCCGTGACCATTTCGTCGTTAATTGCTCTTAAGTTCTCAAATTAGCATTACACGTGGCAATGTCCGGGGGCAATTTTGTCCAGTGAGCTTACTGACCCTAAAAGTCCAATATGGCTAATTTCAGAACAATAAATGAGTTGCTGGACCTTCAGCATCTTCCATCGAGTCGCCGGCCAAACCCCAAGTCGCATCCCTCGGCGTTCCTCGCACCGCTGCCAGAGGAACTGCCACCACCCGCCGGAAGGCCACCGTGATGGCCCAAGAAGATGAATCCAAAACTACTTCACACCCTTCCACCAGAACTCGCTGTTCAACCAGAGGACTGCCGGTTGCTGTAGCCGGAGGAGACGTCCCCCAAATTCTGCTCCCGCCTAAGCAAATGAAAGATACGCTTGCCTGCTTGTTTCGAAGAAAAGTTGATATCCAATGCTTTCAAGCTGCAAAAGGTGAAGCATCGAAGCAAACCAAACCAAACTGCCCCAAAATTTCCTAAAAAAGATTCTCGCCACTTATAACTAATCTGATGTACATGAGATATTTGATATATTGTTTGGGAGGGTGTCCTGAAATATTGGAGATTTAATTTTGAGCAAGGAATCCAAGCTCAAGAGTTCAAGACTCCGACTTTCTCTATGTCTCTCCCATACGGCACTAGCTGTTGCCTGGAACTAGAAGATATGGGCACTTTGAGTACCAGTCCTTTGTTTCCAAAAGACCTAAGGCCTTCTTCACTCTACAGAGAACACCGAAGCTCTGTTCTTGTGTACACAACAAGAAGAAGAAAATCCAAGAAAAGCCAATCCTTGAACCCTGTAAGTCTTACCACTATCATGTTCTGGACAAAATTGCCCCGGACATTGCCACGTGTAATGCTAATTTGAGAACTTAAGAGCAATTAACGATGAAATGGTCACGGGTTAACGGATTAAATTGTTTAGTAGCCAATTATTGACAAAAAATAATTCGATGGCCAAAATATGATCCCGCCAATAGTTTAATGGCCGCTGAGGTTTTTTGCCATAAATTAAATCAATCATCATACACCTTCAGGTCATTTAAAGAAATTGGCCATGTGAAAATGCTATTATAATTTTGATTCGTCAAATGTACTTCGGGACATTTATCTTTAGGACCTTTACTTTCTTGTCCTTATCATTATTATCTCACTTTAACTGGTAACTTTTTCTCTTGTCATAGTAAAATACATATTTACCAAAATCATAGCCATGGCAGCAACCATAACTAGTAAATTGAAATTTAGTCGCATTCACTTCTGAGAATGGACTAGAACTAGCATGCAATAAGTATAGAATACTTCTCAAATTTTTTCTCAATATCACTACTACAGGAGCATATTCGAGAAATCAATTGTGGAGAATATCATTTTCAATATATCTTATGAGTAAAATTTTCTCGACAAAATTTCAACTGAGAAGTAATTCTGAAAATTGCATAATTATGTTCTTGTAGCCATAGGTAAATTTACCATACCAGACTTTTGAAATAATGAACATCTTTTGGTGGCCAAATCTTTTCGTTAAAAAACGATCATTTTTAAGTGGTCGAATCTTTTTTTTTAAGTATTTCAAAGGACAAGTGGATCCTCAAACATAATTGATTTTCTATAATAGCATCTCCAAAACTTATTGCATCAGAATATAAGTATCTATAACAAATAATTCTAAAGATAAATAAGTAGAATTAAAAGATGAAATATTACCCTAAAGATGTCAAAGAGTATATGTTCGTGTTTAGTAGTTGGTCAGTAGTAGACACTTGTATATTGCAATCATTCAAAGGTTAACCATAAGAAATTGAAATAAATTTATAGGTTAGAAATTTACCTCAATAAATAGATAGAAGTTGGCGAAAAAAAACAAGGGCAGAATCTCGTGTTTCACTTTTACTCAAGGTAGAGGCTCCGTTTTCACCTTTTGCTCAAAAGTAGAGACTCGTGTTGATAACGTGTTATAAAACTAATAAAATGAACTACTATAATAGGAATTGAAATATTAGAGAAAGAAATAGAGAAATGGAGAATGATTTTCTTATTATTCCAACTAATCAAAGGTCATCCCAAAAGGTGCCAAAGTATCTCTATATATAGGTACTACAAAATTAAAGGTACATCAATTTTATTAAACACTCATTACTACAAGAACATGAATAGTCTATGAAACGGTTCTTCCAATACATGAATGGGTTTATGGATTGAAACCGTTCATCCATTGTAATTCCTTTACATAATGTAGCAATGAATTATGAATTAATCCCCTTGGGATCAATGAATTATGAATTAGTCCTCTTGAGAATACAAATGGACATCCACACTTTTAATTGTTTCATAACAGTAAATGAGCTTTTACTCTCTCATTTAGTGAGGTATTTGTTTCATTCTCGTGCTTAAAAATAAGGAAGCACTTGATTGAATTTATTGAAATCAAGATAAAATTCATAATCTAATGTAATTTATTGAAACTTTCTATAAAAGATACCTAATGTAAATTTGTTTAGATAATTTTTTAATTTATTATAAAATAAGAAGTCAAGAGTAAGATGAATATTTGAAATATTAAATTAACTTATTTTATTATAACAATTTGACAATCTATGTAACTTCAAATCCTTCTACTACATTATCTTGTTTGTTTATAAATATTTTTTAAATTTGTTTCTAGCAGGATGAAGTGGAGTTTAAGAAGCAAGGAGGGAAAGAAGTCAAGAGTAAGATGAATATTTGAAATATTCAATTAAATTATTTTATTATAACAATTTGACAATCTACATAACTTCAAACCCTTCTACTACATTATCTTATTTGTTTAAATATTTTTTAAACGTGTTTCTAACAGGGACGAGGTGGAGTTTAAGAAGCAGGGAGGGAAAGGGAGATTTGAGCCCGAGAACTTTAAACCTTAAAACTTCTACCTTAGCCACCGTACCAAAACCTCTTCAACATTTGTATACATGCTTATATAAATATTTAATAGTTTCATAACATGAAACGTATTTGCTCGCCACATAAGTTGATAGTATCCTTTGCAAATCATGCTTAATTTCAATATCGATTGCATAATACTTTCTTCTTTCACAGCTTGAACATATAGTGAGAGTATCATTCTTCACTTTTTTCAACCAAAGCTAAAGTTACCCATCATTTTAGCACAAAAAAAATCTTACAAATTTGTTGAAAAAAAATTTTAATTTTAGTATATGATACTCTTAAATGACTATGACACAACTATGTTATGAAAGATAATTAACATTTTAAAATTCATACTTGAAAAACTAATGATTGTTCCTTTATCTTATGATGTTATGGTTTCTTTGAAATACATGTAGACTTTGAAAAAAGAAATAAAAGGAATATGAAAGCTTTTCTTAAACTTAAAAATACAAAAGAAAGCCATTGAAAGCACTGTACATGGGGTTAATGGGTAGTCCTTTGCCTTTCGGAAATAAGATAGAGTGATTTTATCACCATATTTAGATAGGTCTCCATGTTTTGGTCATTTTGAGTATGTGGATAAAATCATATTGAAACATATGCATATTGAAACATATAATTGTTAAATATTACGCATGAAGTAATAGATAAAAAATGTCTATAATGAAAAAGTAAAAAAAAAAATTATGCATAAATACTAATATAATGAAACTTGCCGTAGCTACCCTTAGCTATGGATAGCAAGTGAAGAAAAAGGATGATAAATTAGTTAGATAGAGAAATTAAGAAATAGAGAAGAGCTCAATCAATTATTTAAGATTAATGTAGTATTTAAAGCAGTAAAATTTGATAGAATTTAACTTCTTTGTTGAATTTGAAAGTGGATTAGATTTTATTAAATTTACAACTAGATTAGATTTGGTAGTCGTATTTGAAATATGTAAAAATAAGTGTTAACTATTAAGTCTGTCGATCATGCTATTTAAACAGAACATGGTAGTATAACCGTGAGAACTCAAGAAAATTATATGTATGCTTGGCATTTATTTTATTTTATTTACTCTGATATTAGAAATATTACATATAATGAATAAGTGGTTAAATTAAATGCCTAATTGAATTTTTATAAAAATTGAGAATTTAGAAATATCCTAGAATGGTGTAAATTTTCTTATAGGAACATACAAATTAGAACAAATAAAGTTAGGAGTCAATGCATGAAATAATAAAACTATAGCCGTACTAAGCAAATAAGTTAAAGCTAAAAGACCAATTTAACCTTGAAATCTAAACAAATAACCATGCAACCGAGGGAAAAACTTTTGGAGTGGAACCGAGTGGAAGCAAGCTAATCATCTGCTAAGTCTAAGCGGTGGAAGTGCGGAAACAAATAGAAATTGGCTTGCTAGTTTGGGCGGTGACTAATATCTGCTAAGTCAGCTGCCAAAAAGAAATCAGCTGCCAACATTTGCTAAGTTAGGCGGTGACCGAGAGAGAAGCTAAGAGAAATCATTTGCTAAAATACTTGGGCGGTGGCCGAGTGGAGAAGCAAAGCTTCAATTCTTTTCTTTCCAAACCAACACCAAGAGCAAAACTTAGAAAGTGAGAGCGAGAGCTTGGTTAGCTTCATCACCAACTAACCAAGGACAAGAAAGAATACCGCAAGGAAAGTAGGAGCAGCTGGAGTTAAGACTTGAGGGAACAAAGCTGGAAAAGAAACTGATCCCGTCTGCAATTTATAACGCTTAAAGGCAAGAGGTAAACTTTCTGTGATACATATTTACTTGCTGAGTATAAATGAGTATTATTCAAACTGCAAGTTAAGTTCTAGCAGAGGAGAATGAGCTTCGGTAGGAGAAAATTCGATTTTGAGGATGAAATGAATATTTGACTGAACTGGTAGGAACCGAGAGATAATTGACTGAGAATTACAGGCTGTTATCAATGGAAAGATGGAAGAGTAGAGTAGAAAATACATGAAAATGTTTGTTTCTGGTATAAGGTGAAATTTAGCTATAGGAACTTGTGAAAATTGGAACTATGAGCATGAAAAAAATCTGATGCAGGCTGTTTTGCATCAGATTTTGCAGCCTTGCGCAGACCTGATATTTAATCCAGTTTTTCTTTTGAATTCTGGTCATAAACTTCCATGTTTTGCTTAGGATAATTTGTGATGGAATCAATATACTCTGTACGTTTGATTAGAATACGAAACTGAGGAGGAACTAAGAGGAAATATTAGCTGCTAAATTACTACCTGCTGGAACCTGTTAACTTCAACCGAGATGAAAAGCTAGGAAACTCTAGATGTCCCCTGCAAATTCTCGCCTCTAAGCTAACGTATTAAGCTGTAATATGTTGCAAGGTCTCTTAACTGCAACATGCAAGACAGAAATGAGTGGAAACTAAAGTAAACATTGAAGGGAAGAATGAATTTAATTGACTACAGGTAGGTTGACCGAGGAAATGAAGCAGGCTATGCAACTTCTTGTTGCTGATTCTGGAACTTTTACTAATGAACACATGGAAAATATGTTAATCCCTTGATTTAACAGATAGGTGCCTTTCAAATAAGCAAACTTAAGAAAAGTCTAGCTGAATTTGGTAAAAGAAAGCTGATGCAATCTGCTATGATACTGAGAGGGAGGAAATCAACTTTGAACAGCTTTCCTTCCAATTTCCAACGCTATAAACTTTCACAGATGATAGCCAAGGCTGCTCTGTGGTTTAGTAACTATGTTTAGCACTATGAGTAGAGTTAAACTAAGGCAAATAAGGAGGAAAGCTGTGAATCAAGCTGCTGAATTACATCATGGCCGAGAGATAGGGAAGAGTTTGATCAGTCTTTCCTTTGAGTTTAGCTACCAATTTTCTACGTTCTGTTTAAGGCTACTTTGTAGCTTAATAAATATGATTTGCCTGTTTAGTTGGAACATGAAATTGAAAGGAAGGATTTGAGAAAAACAACAAATGTTGGACTGTTACACTGCTAGAAAATTTAGTTGGGGAATGCTATAGCTGATGACAGCTTTTGTATGTGATTTTGGCTGAATAACATGCTGAAATTATGAGTTACTCACCTTAGTTCATGTTGAACAGAATGTATACTAAGTGACTAATGTTTGAGCAAGTGAAAGATGGAATTTGTTGAAGATTTAGAAACATTTGAGCTAAAATTCTTGCTTTGAATGACCGAATGTGTGAAGAGATGAAGCTCTCATGAAATTTTGAAAATTTAGGTTAAATGGTTGTGAATTTATGTGGAGCATCTTATAACATCTTGAAACTATTTTTATGAGTATTTTAAAGAACTTAAAACTGGAAAATTAGTAAAATTTAAACGAGATTTAAACTATAGGCAACTTAGAATCTAGTTTAATCTAAAAAGGAAAGAATGAAAAGTCTATTTGCCTTAATCTTAGAATATTGGATAGAAAATGGTTTAATTTTAGGCTAAATGTCTTATAAGACTATAAACTTGGAATATGTATATTTCTTTGTTTAAAATGATAAAGTTGATAAGTTTCGAGATAAAATTTAAGAAAAGGTTGGATATATTATATCTTGTATTTTAAAGTCAAAACTTGACTTTAATAAGTTTAAATTATAAGGTAAGAAATGATAAGTGATTATCTACGAATTGTATCTTCATTTTAGAGTTATAAATTTATCTCAGGGGGTAGTTGTGAGCCAGAAAGCATACCCGAGGCTCGTGAGTAATTTATTTGGAATTTGGTGAGTGTTTCCACATTTGTGTATTTAAATTGCCTATGTGTTACTTAAATGATGTTTATATGATTATGCCAGTACTTTATTATGAAGTGTTTTCAATTGTCCCTCGCCTTCTAAGTCGGGAGTGTACTTTATCGCACTCGATTTAGTTTGAGGTTGAAGGTTGATAATTAACCAATTGTTATTGTAAGTGTGCATGACTGTAAGTTGTGTATACACTTTATCGTACCGGCTGAAATGGGCCCCAAAACCCTTTGTTCAACGAACTATTCGAGCCAGGAAAGGGGTTTGGTCGGATAGGACGGTAGCTTTGGGTAAGTGTATTGGTATGCTTGAGTATTACCATGGAGTAGCAGATTACTGATATGGCCATCTAAGTGAGGGAAGTGTTTACTGTTTTGGAGGTTATAAGGAGGAGTTCGGCGAAGTGTGTAGTGCATTGAAGTGGCTCTAATATGAGCATTGTATCCTTTTAACAGTGATTACTCAGTGAAGTGTTACCTTATTTGTTTAATTTTGCTACTTGTCTAAGTATTTAATTGGTTGTTGCTTGTGTAGAACCTCACTAGGCTTCGCTCAATCTTTTAGTTTGTTTTTCTTACAGGAATTGAAGTTTGAAGAATGATCGAGTTAAATTAGGAAGTTGTTTTGGAAGATCCATTAGTATGTATATATTGTAGTCATGGTTTTCTTTGTACCTTGAAATGGTCGAACCTTTTATCATGAGTTTGGTGTGGTATTACGAATGGATGTTTAGAACATGTATTTTGTTTCTTTTATTGGACAAATTTATGTTTCAAGCCGATTGGAGTTGTGCTTACGAGTGAACATTCAGTTATTTAATGGAAATGTTATCTCTAAAGTTAATGTTAGTGAATGAGTCTTGGCGAGAGCCAGGCAGGCGGTGCGCTAACTTCTAGAGTATGCCCTAGGAGAAGGTGAGGCTATCACAATAACAAAGTTTGGATAGACCTTAGTTGGTTTGTTGAATATGAAAGCAAATTAAATAAGAATTCAGGAAAGGTAGGAAGTGTTGTACTGGTGCTCTCTTTCATGAGGGTTCTCTCTTAGGGTTTTCTTGCCGCCCAAGTTCCAACCCATGGCTGCCCTTCATCTCTCGGATAAAGGGCACCCCTCTCCCTCCAAACTTTCCTTCGCCGATGTCCTCCAATCCAACCCCAGCAATCATCCTTCCTCTGTCCCTCTTAAACCGCGCGACTCTTACAGAGGGGAGCCGGCGGTTTCCTTCACAGTTGATGAAATCCAAAAGCTGGCAGCCCCCCTTAGATTTGCTTTGGTGGGTAAATTTTCCAAGGGGCGGCCGTCCATGGAGGCTTTGCGCAAAGACTTTGCTGCAGTGGGTTTCAAGGGTGCTGCTTCCCTAGGCCTTCTGGACCCTCGCCACGTCCTCATCCGCTTTGATCTAGAAGCAGATTTCCATCGTTGCTGGCTCAGACGCTACTGGTCTTTCCAGGGTTTTGGCATGCGAGTCCTCAAATGGTCTCCTTCCTTTTCTGTGGATAGAGAATCCTCCATAGTCCCGGTGTGGTTGCGCCTGTCGAACCTTCCAGTCCACTTTTTTAGTAAAGGCTCTCTGTTCTCTATTGCTAAACTCATCGGTGAACCACTCAAACTAGATGCTTCCACGGCTTTGTTGTCTCGACCTAGTGTCGCACGTATTTGCGTCGATATCGATCTTCTCAATGACCTTCCTAGCCGCATTTGGATTCAGAACGGTTCTACTGGTTTTTGGCAGTGAGTGGAATACGAAAATCTGCCGGATTATTGCTCTTGTTGCTACAAATTGGGTCACCCAACGGCAACATGCAAGGTCGTCACTTCCAAGGGAGGTTTGGAGCAACAGTTCGGTCACCCAGCGACTTCCCAAGCACCTGCGCCACTCCAAATCTGGAATCCCAAGGGCCCCCAGCCGCGGGGTCCAGTTTTGCTTCCAAGGGATGCAACGACACTTCATCCCACGGTGATCGGCAGCGAAGGTGAACAGCTCGCTGCTGCTATCACTAAGGAAACGGCGCATACGGCACCTGCCCTGGCAGTCCAGGATGCTCCGCCTAAGGCCCAGCATCCTTCTCCATTGCAACTCGATCACCTAGCATCTCAGGAGGGGAAAGGAAAGCTGCCGGCCTGTGATGGCCAGGGAGGGCCAGATCCTTGTGATCCTCCAACGGAGACCCTGCGTTCCCCACAGGAGGGGGCTGCACCCTCAGTGCGGTAGCGGGTTGTTGCTGGGATGTCGAGGGAGGTGGCAGATCAAGGCGTGGCTGAGAGCTCGGCACCTTTACATGCGGCTCCTTTCCAGCATGGTAGGCAGGTAGGGGTGGAGCGCGAAGCTGCCTGTGAGGAAGAGGGAGGAGTGGTGGTAGGCCATCAGGGGGAGCTGGAGACGCTGGTTGGAGCTGCAATTCAGAGTGCGGCAGTAGCAGAGTTTAAGCGAATTACAGACTTGGTTGTTTGCGAACAAGGTAGTGAGGAGGGGGGTGATGGGCCTCGCATTGAAGTGGTTCTTGTGGAGGGAGATGCGGATGGTGCTGGCCTGTGTGATGCCCGAACTGTAGCTGGGAATTTGTCCTCAAGAGGGATAAGGTGGGCGGATGATACGCATGCCATGGCGCACTCTTCGGAGCCTCCGTTACGAGTGATGGATGACGCGTTCACGAAGGTTAAGCCCAAAGCCAAAGGAGTCCAGGCAATTTTACCCTCGGATAGGGAGCTCCGGTCTAAGGGACGAACTTCGCAGAATCCCTTCACCCCTATTTCCAATGATTAATGCGTTATTTTGGAATGTAAGGGGTATCTCTAAGGCCTCTCACTTTCGTCGACTAAAAAATTTAGTTGTCTCACATAAGCTCCAGCTTTTAGTGGTATGTGAAACTCATGTGCATGTGTCGCGTGTTGAGGAGTATCGTATTAGATTGGGGTTTGATTGTATGAAACTTCACTCGGCGGGTTTGTTATGGGTTTTTTATCAAGTTCCTATTAATTGTTCCGTGATGGGTGAGGGAGATTAGTTCTTGTCCCTGAAGCTTTGGCACCCTCATTTACCGGTTCCGTTTGATGTTGCTGCCGTGCATGCTGCTTCCACGGTGGAGGCACGAAAAGGTCTTTGGGATAGGTTACTCCGCTGTAATCCAGGGCATCAGCCTTGGATTGTTGTAGGGAACTTCAATGTGATCTTGGAGCCTGAGGAAAAGTGAGGGGGACGTCTCTTTAGGGTGGCTGAAGCAAGGGACTTTGTCGAGTTCATGAGTTCTGCGGGGTTGTTGGATGGGGGTTACTCAGGGTCAGCCTTTACTTGGTGTAACAATCGCCATGGTCGAGCGAAAATTTGGAAGAGGTTAGACCGGCTTTTGTTGAATACGGCGTGCTCAGATATTCATCTTTCGGTTGCGGTGTCACATTTGGTGCGACACCCATCAAATCATGCCTCGCTTCTGATAGCGGTGTCAACCCTGTTTGGATGGCAAACCCCGGCCCTTCCGATTCATAAACGCTTCGGCTGAACACGTGGAATTCTTGGGGGTAGTGAGGAAGTCCTGGGAGCAAGAGTGCACGGGGCCACCATTGCACGTCCTATGCTCGAAGCTACAACGGTTAAGGAAGTGTATTCAACCATGGAATAGGGAAAGGGTAGGTAATTTCTCTGCCAATGTTCGGGAGGCTGAGGCAGAGGTGGCACGACTAGAGCAAGCTATGGAGGACGGGGGCATGGTTGAAGCTCGAGTGTGTCTACAACAGGCCCAGGCTCATCTCAGTCGAGCTCTAAGTATGGAGGAATCCTTGTGGAAGCAGTGGTCTAAGGTCAAATGGTTGCAATTAGGCGACAGGAATACAAAATTTTTCCACTCGGTGGTGAAACAACGCCATATGCAGGCAGTAATTCATGGGATACAAGACTGTAATCAGGAGTGGGTGACTGAGGATGAGCTTGTAGGAGCGGAAGCAGTCAGGTATTTCTCCGCACTGTTCTCGAAGAAGGGGGATTCCTTCTCATCTACGACTCTTGGGGTCATCCCGCGCTTACTCTCGGAGGCAGATAATGTGCTCTTACAAGAAGTTCCATCCATAGAAGAAGTTAGACAGGTGATCTTTGAGATGGACGAGGATAGTGCTGCTGGGCCCGATAGTTTTACTGGAAAATTTTTCATCTCTTCCTGGGACATAATTGGGGAGGATGTATATCGCGCTGTACAAAGTTTTTTCTGTGGGGAGGAATTGCCCAGGCGAGTGACTGCTACTTCTCTAGTTTTGCTGGCCAAGGTTGCACGTCCTAAGGATTTTTCTGAGTTCCATCCGATCAGCTTGTGTAATTTTGTCAACAACATTATCTCTAAGCTTCTGGCCAATTGTCTTGCCTCTGTCCTCCCCAAGATCATTTCGGAGAACCAAAGTGGATTCGTCCGGGGATGGTTGATCTCCGACAATTACTTGTTAGCTCAGGAATTGGTCTCTTCGATTGGCCGGGCTGCAAGGGGAGGTAACGTTGCTTTGAAGCTAGATATGATGAAAGCTTATGATCGGGTTGTGTAGCCTTTTTTGATCAATGTGCTCAGAGCGTTTGGATTCGGAGAGCGGTGGATAGATATGGTTTGGAAGTTAATATCAAATGTCTGGTTTTCAGTGGTTGTAAATAGGTCGTCGTAGGGTTTTTTTAAATATACCCGGGGCCTTCGTCAAGGGGACCCCCTTTCTCTTGTGCTATTTATCATTGGGGCTGAGGTGTTATCGAGGTCGCTGAATAAGTTGCAGAACCATCGGGGGTTTCAGGGGTTTCGGGTCCCCAGGGGATGTCCTTAAGTGTCTCACTTGGGTACGCTGATGATGTGTTGATTTTCTCCAGTGCCTCTATGAAATCCTTGAAGCTAGTGAAGTAGGTACTAACTGATTATGAGGCGGTTTCCGGGCAAAGGATCAATGCGAGGAAGAGCTGTTTCTTGGTGCACCCGACGGTCTCTCCGTCCAAGAGATTTGGAATTCAGAGGGTAACGGGGTTCTCGTATAAGCCATTCCCGATTAAATACCTCGGTTTTCCTCTTTATTGTGGGCGGTGAAAGAAGGATTTTTTTGGGGGGTTGTGTCATGCCGTCATACTACGGGTGTTGTCCTGGCAGAATAGGTTGTTGTCACAGGGTGGGAGGATTGTGTTGTTGAAACATGTCCTCTCTACTATGCCAACATACCTGTTGATGGCGGCTTCGCCCCCTAAAACTATTTTCAAGGAGTTGGAAGGTATATTTTCTAATTTCCTGTGGGGGTCGACTGACGAAGGTCCCAAACACCATTGGATTCGGTGGAAAGATTTGTGTGTTTCGCGTGAAGAAGGAGGGGTTGGCTTCCGTCTACTAGAGGATATTTACAGGGCCTTTTCCATCAAATTATGGTGGAATTTTCGTTCCAAGTCGTCCTTGTGGGCCTCATTTATGCATGCAAAGTTTTGCCGGGTGGCGCACCCAACCTGGTATTTTCTGAGAAGGGATCAGAGGGGTGGAGAAGGATGGTGAAAGTCCGTGCCTTGGTGGAGAGGCACATTGGATGGATCATCCAGTCCGGGAGCTCTAATTTTTGGTTTTACAATTGGCTAGGTATTGGGGGGCTGGCGGATCGGTTGGATAGCGTGTCGGACCGGAATTTGTGCTAGGCGGTTCCTGGGACGTCCGCAGGATTTCACAACGGGTACCTCTGGATATAGTTGCAGAGATTGGCCGAATGCACCCACCTGTTGGGTTGCTTCTTGATCTAATGGTTTGGCGACCGGAGCCATCGGGCCATTTTACGCTTAAGACAGCTTTCTCCTTGGTCCAGCATCATTCTACGCCTTCACCGCTATTCAATCGCATTTGGCATCCAGGGGTGCCGCTGAGGGTTTCGTTTTTCCTCTTGCACCTGCTGCGAGATCGCCTCCCCATGGATTGTTCCGTATGGAAGTTGGGGATTCAGGGACCTTCGCGATGTTCGTGCTGCCTATCTCCTGAGATTGAGACGACGGAGCATTTGTTTAGAGATGGGGTGTTGGCACAGTATGTGTAGAGGTTCTTTAGGGCTCCGGTTGGAGTAGGTTGGTCAGGGTCTTCGTTTCGCGTATGTATGGCAGCCTGGTGGGAGGGACGGCAACGGAATAAGCTTTTGAGGTTTGTCCATCAGGTTGTCCCCTTGATGATCTGCTGACATCTCTAGAAGGCTCGCAACGGTATGAAGTACGAGGGCAAGAGGATTGTAGGGGCACAGGTATGTCAATTGATCTTCTCAGAGATGCTACAGTTGTTCAGGATCCAGTTTCCGGATTGCCGGGTTCCGTCATGGTCGTGGACCCAGTTCCTTTTGGCTATATCAACATGGAAATCGGCGGTTTCACATACGTTGGTGAAATGGGTACGACCTTTCCATGGACGTCTAAAGCTTAACACAGATGGTTGTTCGAAGGGTAACCCTGGCTTGAGTGGAGGAGGGGGGTGCTGCGTGATGGGGGGGAGGATGGTGCTGACATTTTCCTGTAGTTTCGGTTTGGCTTCGAGCATGCAGGCTGAGCCCCGCGCCCTGTTGTTTGGGGTCAAGTTGTGTCTCCAGAGGGGCATCGATACCTTGGACGTTGAACTGGACTCATTGGTTTTAGTTCATATCTTGAATAGCTTAGTACGTTGCCCCTGGGGCATTCACACAGAGGTGCAGCAGTTGATGGGGGTGGCGCATCACTTTCCTCGAATTCTTCACTGTTACCGTCAGGCGAACCAGGTCGCGGATATATTGGCAAATACTGGTTGTTAGCAGGCCCGTGACGATATATACTTGGCAGCTTCGGATTTGCCCCGTTTAGCGCGAGGAGCTTTATTTCTAGATAGGCTAGGAGTGCCATCCCTCCGCCAGGTTGTTGTGAGGAAAGGGTAGTGTTTTGAGCATTGGCGCTTGTAACTTTGATTTTTTCTGTTTAATAAGATAATCTATTGCTTTCAAAACAAAAAAAAAAAAAAGAATTCAGATAGCGAAACTTATTATATTAGAACTTGAACAGTGGAGTTATACAAAAATTCTACATGTTAGCCTTATATAACATAATATGTTGGTATTGGGGAATGTTTAAGTGTGAGTTTAAAAAATTTTAAGCATTCAAAAAAGATTATAAAACACATACCAAACTGTTATTGTTAGAAAACTTGTAGAGTATCTCAACTCATAAATAGGTAGATTAGGGAGGCTTTTTCATAAGTTAGTTTAACTACGGTTTTTACTACATATAGGAAACATTAAATTACAAAATTTTACTTAGGTAATTTTTTATTAAGTTAGTTTAAACCTGCTGATTTAAACATTTGAACTAAAGTAACATATAAACAAACTTTTTGATAAGTTAGTTTAATTAAATTTTTTCCTATCAAATTTAAACAATTGAAGTAAACTAATAGATAAGTATTAGATAATATTAATCAAATTTATTAAAGAATAAATAATCCAAAAATCTTGAGAAATGACACATGTCATATTTTTGGAAATAGTATATAGTATAGATATAGATACTATTTTAACAGGAGTTGTGAGACCTAATATTATGCAATACCCTCAACAAACCACTAAGTGTCGGTTTAGCTTCATGGGATGATACAAATTTAGAGTACTAATCCTGTGTTATTCCATGTTTGGTTGCTTATTTCGTGTGGGATGATACATCACACTTAACCAAATTTAAAATAATCCCATGAGGGAGGTGGTATAAGTTATCCTGACACGAGTAAGAGGTAGGATAATATCATTTAGACACATTTATCCTTACTAATAGAATAATATTTTATTCTAAAAATTATATAACTTTACTCTCTTGCTATAATATAATCTAAATTTTGGACTAATTTGGCCTATTAATGATACAACAATTTTTAGTAAAATTGCCCCCTACTTATAAAAATAAAATCTTGGACTAATTTGCTCATATTAATGAATAATTTAATGTTAAACTAATTTGCCCGTACTATGAACAAAACCAATTTTTTATTCATTTGTCCATATGAATGAAATAATTAAAATTTTGGACAAATTTGTCCCTACTAATAAAAAATTTATTTTTTGGACTAATTTGCCCATGTTAATGAAATAACTAAATTTTGGACTAATTTGCCCTTACTAAAAATTTTAGACTGGTTCACCCCTACTAAAAGCAAAACTATATTTGCTTGGTCAATTTTAGTTCATAAAAGGTTAGACATGTCAATTGAAACTTTTGAGTTTGAACCAAATTTTAGCCAAACTCAAAAGTCCAATAGATTTGTGACCCGAGCATGGGCTCATAGTGTTAGTCCAAAACACAAAACCCAAAATTTCTACTTTTTACAATCTGAGTTTGGATTTATCAAACCCGATTAACATTCCTAATTGTTGGTTTGACAAAAGGGTATTTTGGTCTATAATTGCATAATCTCACCTCATCCTATCTCTAACCAAACACCATATGATATTATTTTCTAACACATCTCATCTAATGTAAAACTACCTGAACACTGGATAGTAAGATTGCTCATCCGAAAATGGCTTAACCTAGGATGAGTAGTTTGAGAATACATAATCCCTTCTTGTCAGTCCGTAAACCAAACTCACCCTAAGTGGATGGATTATAATCAAATCATATCTGTTAACAAATATGTTGGAAAAGCAAATTTTAACAATAGAGGAAAAATAAGTAATTTTCTAGTTTCTTCAACTATTTCTAAATCACAACCCAAAGGAAATCCTTACAAATATAAAAACTAGATGCCGTTACCTCTCTCTCCTTTTGTACTTTGCTTCTGCTCTTTATTTTGTCCAAATTTAACAAAACAACAGACATCTACGCGGAAAAATGAAAAAAAAATGAATGTTTTATGGGGATTGGAATCCAAAACATTTCTATTTTTTTTAATATAACCAATAGTATGGCTTCAACCTTGGCCTAAAGTTGGTCCACTTTTGCCAAGGCAACGAAATTGGGCGTGCGACTCATAAACGATGTTATGCCGCAGCCAAACTAGTCCTCTAATAACTTGCGCCAGTATTATTGAGAAACCCAAAGGGTTAATTCCACTTTGTCCCCCCAAACTTTGGACGATTATCCACTTCAAACCCTAAACTTCAAAATGGGACACTTAAGTCCCTAAAACTTATAAATACCTCCCAATTAAAGAAAATTGTTGACAAAATCCTGAATACCATTGGTGGTCGAAGTGTCCCATTTTATAAGTTTAGGGACTTAAGTGTGTAAGAAAAATTGTTGACAAAATCCTGAATGCCGTTGGTGGTCGAAGTATCCCATTTTATAAGTTTAGGGATTTAAGTGTCCCAATTTATAAGTTTTAGGGACTTAAGTGTCCCATTTTAAAGTTTAGGGACTGAAATGGGTAATCGTCCAAAGTTTGGGGGGACAAAGTGGAATTAACCCAAACCCAAAATCAAGCTGCATCCTCGATGTTTTCTTGCTTGGACTTTTTTGGAATATTATCTTCATCTTTTGGCACCTCTTTTGAACAGCAGGGGAAAAAAAACGAGTTAACAAAAAGCCCCAAAAAATTATAAAAGAGAGTAGCATCTATTGGCATATTAAATCAAGCCTAAAAAATAGAAATTTTCATATTATTATTTAGTAGTGTCTTATTCAAGTTAAGGTTTTAGTAATTCAATTGGAGTCAAGTTATGGTAGGCTTATTATTTAGGAGTTAGCATTTTATTAGGAAATTTTTTGTGCTATAAGACTTGTTTACCAAGTCATCTAATCTATAAATAGGGAGTTTTATTATTATTGTCAGCCTGAAATTTGACAAGCTTGTTCTTATGGTGTGTGATTAATAATTTATTGTTGGTATTATTTCTCTTCTCCCAAACATATTTTTATTCTTATGTGTGTAAATTTGTTTTTCCATATACATTGATTGGTTGTATGAAATTTATCTCTTATAGCTTTTTGGTAGTATTTTTTGGGTTGTGCGTCTGGTATCAGAGTCCTGGGCTCAAGAAATTGAAATGGCTCCTGGGGTGCTTATGAATATTGAAGAATTGTCCAGTTACAAGGTTCTTCCTAGGTGCTTTTTGCTATCAAAATTAACATATAAGAATTGCTGTAAAGAAATCAATTGATTGAATTAGACCACAAGGTTGATTTTGGAGTATCTAGTTGATGAAGATTGGACCATGAGATTGGTCCTAGAATTGTTAGATTGATTGTAGAAGTGAAGACAGAGATAGGAGAAAAATCCTGTCAGTTGAATTGTGATAGTAAAAATTACAAAGTGATGAATTGCCAATGAATTGGCATGAAATTTTGTGATAAAAACAGTCTATCCAAATGCGTGGATTATTATACAAATTCAAAAATAAGTTGAGCAATGAGAAAAATTTGTCTAGGTACATGGGAATATTGTAGCGATAAAACTTTTGAAGATGAAGAATTCAACTTGATGTTAGCAAAATTTATAAAGGAGATTTTTGATAGTGATGGTGGTGACCGGTGAGGCAGATGCAAAAGAAAGCATGATTTAAGAGAAGCAATGTCAGCATATTGAATCAAGACTAAAAAAAAATTAAAATTTTCATATTATTATTTATCAGTTTCTTATTCAAGTTAAGGTTTTAATAATTCAATTGGAGTCAAGTTATGATAGATTTATTATTTACGAGTTATATTTTACTAGAAAATTTTTTGTGATATAAGACTTATTTATCAAATCATCTAGCCTATAAATAGGGAGTTTTACTATTATTGTCAGTTGAAAAAAAATGAAATTTGACAGGCTTGTTCTTATGGCATGGCGTGTGATTAATATATTATTGTTGATATTATTCCTCTTCTCCCACACATATTCTTATGTGTGTAAATTTACCTCCCTAGATACATTGATTTGTATGAAATTTATCTTCCATAACTTTTTGGTGGAATTTTTTGAGTTCTAAAGCATCAAAATAAATTTGAACATAGAAAATTATCTTAGATCAAGTGTTATAAACTTACAATTAAATTTCACGAGCCTCCAATAAATAGCAAATCAAATATATCAACAAATTAGATAAATTTTAAATCTTAGAAATCCTATAACTTTCGTGGATTTCAGCCAAAATTTTTGAAACTTGTTTAGACAATATCTGCATGAAAAGCTAAAATGAACTTGGTAGTTAGTAGGGACTTAGCTACAAACCATTCATGTAAATGAAGGCTACGTGATGTAATAAGCACAGCACACCAAGAAAAAAAAAAGAAGAAAAATGTAAGATGGTGACCTCGCCAGAATCTCCAGCTGATTCTAAACCAGTATGAATCTTATAACATTCCTCGTGTTGGTTGTTATTGCATGAAGTACTGTTAGGAGAATGAAGATTCTAGTTTGAAAATCTGTGAAACGACATCCAAGGTTTAGTTAGTCGAATCTTTGTGCACTTCTTTGTACATTTTCGATGTATAACCTAAGCTACTTAGTCAATCTTCGTGCACATTCTTGTACATTTTTTATGTATAACCTAACCTACTTAGTCTCACTCAACTAGTATTTTTTACTTTCTTGTAACTCAAATACTTAACCTAAGCTACTTAGTCAATCCTCGTGCACTTACTTGTACATTTTTTATGTATAATTTGAGCTACTTAGTCTCACTCAACTAGTTATTTTTAATTGCTTTTAATTCAGATACTTTTTTTTTGGTAAGTGGCTTTTTTCCGCCTGTGGATTAGCATAACTATAGCAATACAATATGATACACAGGTCAATCCAATCAATACAATTTTAACATTTTCATAGTCAATACAATCAATAAACTTAAGAGTAAATTACATATAACTCCCAGTGGTTTCGTCTATTACCACATAATTTACATAAAATCATAGGGGGATTATGTGGCTATTTTGAAATTTTTTTTGGACTGTAAAAATTTCATAGATAACTCAATATAGTGACAAAATTTTCACTTATCTTGTATATTTATAAATGAAATTAGAGTTTTCATTCTTATTCAGTTGCAAGTTAGAAATTAAAAAAAAACTTACGGGAACAATATTGCAAAGTTTACAATTCGCTTTCTAGTTATTAATCTTGATTAGGCAGCAACTTAAAAAGAAAATGGAAAGTATGAAGTACAAAAAACTTGCGGGGGCAAAGGAACAACTAGTAAAACCCCTACAAATTAATATTTGATAAATTAATAAACTCTATTAGATAATTTTTTGGCCTCGATTTGGGCTAACAAGCTAAACTAATAATTTTGATAAAATAATGAGATAATAATTTTTTTTGAAAACCTTAGATAACCTAACATTTGTTCCCATTCATATCCTAAATTAGTAATTCAATAAAATTACATGTCATATTTTTCTAAAATATAAGCCTTTGGATGCCCTCTACTATAGTCACATAATGCTTTATGCATCAGCTGTTTATGAACATCTTTCAGCTTTCAAATGGGAAGTAGTTTAACAACGAGATATGTAATAAAATTTTGTGTTTGTTTATTCTAACAAACTTCCTTGTCATTTATATACATAATATTGTTAATCTGATTCATTGTATATATTTAATAAAATGGAGGTGGACATCTATCGTTAAGTATTCCTAAGTCTTTTTACAATAGAAAAATGATATCAGTTACATACATATGTACATTAATAGAATAAAGTTATGCTTTCAAATCTAGTAGATGTAGATTAGTTTATATTCTATAAACTTTTAACCTCCTTTTATTAATAAAATCATTTATATTTTTATAAAATAAAATAAAACTTTAATTGATTAAATGAATGTTTCTTTGAATTGTAAGCACACTCAGCAAATTAATAAATTATTAATCTATTGATTAATTGATACCTCTCTAAATTAATTGAATTTATACGGTCCCACTGTTATTAATTTATGGAGGTTTTACTGTACAAGCAAGTATTGATTAGGCTCTTGATAATTGACTGATAGTACAATGGAAATGAAACCATTTCAAAGAAATGACAGCACCTTGATAGATTTAAGTTTTTTGACTCAATTAGATTGGGCTCGATATATCTTCTTCACCATCAAGCAAAACCTTGAAATCCTCAGATGCATCAACTAGCAGTGGAGTTGGACTAGGATCACCATATGATATATCGAGATTAATATCACCCTGGGATTTGATGGCTTGGATATCATCATCTCTATTGGTGCAACATTGACAACTTATCAGCAGCATTATTTGAAACTGATCAATAATCGGCATGATGGCTGATATTTATCTGATATTGATTAATCGTAATTAGCTAATAGAAACTTATCCGTACCATTCATTTGAAGCCGGTTAATAATCAGCATGATGACTGATGATCATGCACCTACCGATATGTACAAAGACATGCTGATATGTGCAGGTATGAAAGCAAGAAAGCAAACCAATTATGCTAGCAAATCTATTCGGAGCCAACGGTTCATCAATAATCACCATGGAGGTTAATCTATTCGGAGCCAACGGTTCATCAATAATCACCATGGAGATCATTAACCGTATCACAAGAAGCTCATCAATTATGATAGATGAAGGTCACATAAGATATTGATTGGTAACTAGTTTCAAAAATTGCTAGTCAGGAATTGGTACCTCTCTATTTGGGTTGGCTAGTTTTTCAAATACAATGCTACAGTTCAAAAAATATCTTATCCATACAATATATCAAAAATAAGTTTTTCAAATACAATCGTACAGTAACACACAATAACTCCAAAAATAGCTCATCCATACAATATATCACATATTTAAAAAAAAATTTATAGTAAAATTTTTCATATACACTGCTATAGTAAAATTTTTCAAAAACACCCCCAAAAACAGCTAATCCAAACGAAAAAAATAGTATTGGAACATTGGAATTTAATGGGTAAGAAAGACAATAAAAATTAAAAGAAAGCATTTGTTAAAATTCCTAAAAGCACTTTACACTAATTTTTATAATTATAGTGACTAACTACAAGAATTCAAAACCTGCGTGCACAAGATATACAAGCCAACATAAAGTGTTTTTTTTTTCGTGAAATTTTATAGAAATTTAGGAACACATTTTTTTTATATATTTAATTTAATTAACGTAGCATTTCATTTTAAAAACCCTACCTGTAACTACTTTAAAACATAAGGGACCAAATTATTCGACACTTCAAATATTGGACTAAAAATACAAATTCAAAAGTGCTTTTGACTAGCGCCACATTAATTGTTCTAAATCTATTTAAAATCAGAAATTCTAAAGAATAGGTTTGTTTTGACTAGAACATTAGAAATCAATTTAACAAATAGGCCAAACATTCAGGACCAAAACTATATTTTTTACGAAAATCAACACCGTCTTCTATGTTAGTATACGAGTCCTTTTGAACTTGCTATTGCAAGTTTAGTATCCATCCCATTGCACCAATCGGCATATCCGTTAGCAAGTAGGCAAAGTCGTTTTTCAAAGAAGTCGACAAATTATTTTTTTTAAGCTATCCCTTTAAACAAATGCTAACATATTGGTAGTTTATAGGGAAAATGATCGGTTTCATCCTTCACATTTTACAAAAATATTCTTTTCGTCCCTCACTTTTAAAACGAAGCAATTTCGTCCTTGACATTTAAAAACTGAAGTTCTTACATCCCTGAACCCAAATTTCAATCTGAATCAAACCACCAATCAACCTGATTAGAAATTTTGGGAGTGTAATTGGTAGATCACTTGGTTAACTCAACTTGATATTCATGTAAAATTTAATGAACCCAAAAAGAAAAAATAAAAAATTATAACATAAAAAAGAAAGATTAATCTTTCCTACATTATCATTGTATACACTGACAGTTTTATGTACAGCCATATCATTTCAATTTAAATTTAAACGCTAAATTTTATATTTATGATACACATTTAGATTTGCAAGCGGATATACTAACGGCATATGAAAAGATTTATCCAAAAAAAACTCTACTATTCCAAGACAAAGAATGGCCTTTTATATTATAATTTTTATTTTTTTGGTTTAATAAATGTCATGTGAATATGATGAAATTGACCGAGTGATCTATCAATTCTATTTTCGAAATTTATTACTAGGTTATTGAATGGTTTGACTCAGATTGAAAATTAAGTTCAGGGATGTAATAATTTTAATTTTTAAATGTCAGGGACGAATTTGCTTCATTTTAAAAGTGAGGGACGAAAAGAATATTTTTGCGAAATGTGAAGGATGAAACAAGTCATTTTCCCTAGTTTATAACTCTATTTAAATTACCTAACACTAAATTCATATGCCTCCATGGGATGTTGCTTTTATACCAGATGATTTGACCAATGACACTCGTCATTTTATTAATAAAGTTATTAGGACACTTCAATTTTTCACTCGTCTTAAACTACACGTTTGCACCACATTTTACATACATTTTAGAAACTATAAATACTTTACCAATCTGGGGTATACATGTAACTCTAGAGAAAAATAGGATATAGTATCATAATATTTCCAAAATATTTCATTTCGTAGGAGATTTGGTCTAATTAAGAGAGAGCTTCAAAAAACTTTGGCCCCGTTTGGATTAGTTGTTTATGAAAGTGTTTTTTAAAAACTTTACCGTAGCTGTGTATATGAAAAACTTTTACTGTAGATGTTTTTTGGATTGTTTTTAGAGGCATTTTTAAAATATATTTTTTTGAGTATTTTTATAATTTACAATTTTTTTGGAATTTTTTAAAAATATATACTGGCTCTGTTTCTACACATTAATATTTATTTATTTTTATATCTAATATTTTTTATTTCAATTTTGTTTTATAATATGTGTATTAATATATATTAATATATATAGTATAAATATAATATGTATATTAATATATATTTAATATACATATATTAATATATAGTAATATACATATTATAAAACAAAATTGAAATATATATATTTATATAGTGTTACGTTTCTGCCATACCTAGGAGGGAATCATTGAATTCTAAGAATCTGCTATCTCTAAGACAAAGGAGTAGGGATGTATCTAATCCTTCTCTTGTCAAAGGTTTAGCTGCAATTTGTACTAATCCAAAATGAATATAATTGTATTTTTCCTTATGTTTTTCTATTGTTCTTTTGGATAATAGTTTAATTTCTTCATGATCAGCATCTAATGATATAGTTTGTTCTACTGTTTTAATTGTATAATCTGATGCAGAAAACATCCACTTTCTGTCTCTTTCATAAATATCAGTTTGAGTATATTTAGGAATTTCCCAATTGTCTATGTCTTGATTGATATCTTATATATGAATTTCTTCTTTTAGTTTGGTGTTTGAAGAGGAACTAGAAGAGGTAGAGTTAGTTCTAAAAAAGGAAGCCATGTAAAAAAACAAACCTTTGCGGAGGACCAGTATATTTTGATTGTTTTCCAAACTTCACAGTCTCTTTAAAAGATAAAAATATTCTAGATATTTTAACATTAAACATAAAAACTGCTAACTATAGAGTCAAAACTGGGACTCTTCTTGTAGCTATTATTTATAGAATTCAATACAAGGTTATGAATTCAGCATTCAGGACAGGAGCCCTAAGAACATTACAAAAAGGAGAAACAGTCCTATTCCAGACAGATCTGGCCAGATCTAGGATTACAGTCCCAAGATCTATCACCTGGAACCAGATCTCACTACCAGAAAGCTGGGTTCTTCCCGAAGTAGCTCCAGCAGATCCAATACAAAATACATCAGTTTCAAGCATTCAACAATTTGCTTTTGGAGCTGTTCAAATCAAATTCAATAGATCCATGAGTTTCAGGGCATCATCTTCATCAACAATTGGTATAGATATGCCTAGATACTCAACAAGAAGAAGTTCAGTTTTAGACAGACCGCTGACTCCTTCCATTTCAACCAAACTTCAAGATCTAGATCTTTCTTCTAAGATTCCACAAGCAAGGTATGCAGCCAGCAGACCTACTCCTTCAGAGGCCCAAGATGAATCCTCTGATGATGCGGAACAAGAAGGACTTCCTAGATCTCCTACATATTCTTCAATGACAGAGGGTCGTCCTCAACTTGATGAGTTAATGGTGATTTCTTTAGATAAACAAAATATCAAGACAGAATTTTATGCTGACAACAATTATCCAAAAAGGATGTGGTTCTTTGATAAATACAAGGGATAACATCGACAAAAAATACAAGAAGATTTCTATGGGTTTCTCAGAAGAACAAAACAACATATTCAGTTCTTCGATTGGCTTGAAGTATATTCACAAAGAAAAGGAATTAATTATCCTTTTTCGCAAACAACAAATGTCGTGACAAGGTGGCAGATAGCTGAAGGAGAAATTCAAACACAGCTTCCACCACTAAAGTCAATCACCTTCACATACAAATCAACAGAGATTAATGCTAAGCCATTCAAGCTCAAGAACATCCAGGATGAAGGAGCAATTAATAGCAAGGACATCCAAGGAATCTATGAGCAAAACAACTACACCAACAAGTATCTCCAAACTCTTGGAGAATATCTCTTAAACCAACCTATTCCCAAAATTCCTTCTATAACCACTTCTTCATCAAACCCAATTTTCAAACCTCATGAAATACCAACCAAATTTCAAAAAGAACTCCAAAACAAACCCTTAACCCAATTGGAAAAACGAATAGCCAAAATAGAACAATCCTTTTCTACCCCAATGTCCAAACAAGGGTCAAATAACCAAGGTTCTGCAAGTGTTAGTCAAACAGCTTGTACCATTACCAAAGAAGAACCTCAAGAGTCTTTGACCTTAAACAAATTACATCAACCTTCTTCTTCACAAAACCAGATTACCAACTGGAAAAATCCACAAAAACTATACTATTCCAGAGCCACTTATCCAGATATCCTTCTTGAAGAAAAACCCAACATCCTGCAAAATTCATATAATGCTAACAACATATATGAATGGAGCATAGATGGGATTTCTGAATACAACATTCTCACAATTCTTCAGCAAATGACAATGGTGGCAACAGCCTATCGGACATCACATGGTTGTACTGACCAATTAGCTGCTCATATTCTTATTACAAGATTTACAGGACAACTCAAAGGTTGGTGGGATGAACACCTCACCACAGAAGACAAAGACAGCATTCTTAATGCAATCAAGGTGGATACTAATGGTGAACCAATTCTTCGAGATGGAGATACTATCTCAGATGCGGTGGCAACCTTGATATTCACCATTGCAAAAACATTCGTCGGAGATCCAGGGATATTCAGGGAAAAATCATCGGAGCTACTAAACAATCTCAAATGCAAGAGTCTTTCAGACTTTCGATGGTATAAGGATACATTCTTAACCAGGATATACTCCAGGACTGATGGCAACAAGGCCTATTGGAAAGAAAAATTCCTTGATGGTCTTCCAAAATCATTAAGAGACCTTGTTCGAGAAGAATTAAGGACTCAATACAATGAAACTGTACCATGGGAAGAAATAACCTATGGACAGTTAACCAGTCAAATTCAACAAGTGGCACTCAAAGTGTGCAGACAAGACAAGATGCTCAGACAACTTGCAAAGGATCGAGCCCAAAGGAGAAAAGACCTTGGATCCTTTTGTGAACAGTTTGGGTTACCTAGTTGCTACAAAAAACCTCACAAACGGCCCAAGCCCACAAAGCATTTTGAAAAACCACCTATATACAAAAAGAAATATCAGCCAAAACCACCTTTACCCATACAGTCTCCACCCATACAGTCTTCTCAAATAACAAACTCTTCTCCAGTTTGCTACAAATGCCATAAACCCGGGCATATAGCTCGATATTGCAAACTCAACCAAAGGATTAATACTTTGGGACTAGATGACCAAGTCAAAATTCAAATATCAAACCTTCTAATTGATTCAGAAACTGATTCTGAAAAAGAAGAAGATTATCTCAATCAATTGGAAGATGATATTTCAACATCTACTTCCTCACAAACCGCCAGTGACAAAGAAGGAGAAGGCCCTACCATCAATGTCTTAACAAAAGACCAAAACCTTCTTCTTGACATCATTGAAGATACTCCTGAAATAGAGAAGAGACAACTCTATTTAGACAAATTCAAAGAATCCCTGAACCAAGCCACAAATTCTTCAAATCCCTTAGCCAGAGACCCTAGAATTCTTAAAACCTATAATCTCACAGACATTCTTGATAGGTTTCCCTCCAAACCTGTTAAACCTTTGACCCTACAACACCTTCAAACAGAAATTGATCTGCTCAAAGAGGAGATTAGATCAATTAAGCCAAACAAGACCTTAGCAACCTTGTTCTTCAAAACCTAACACCAATTGAGGAACCTATCAACCAGGAGGATTCTGAATTCCTAGAACAACTTTCTAAAAAACCCAAGGAAGACAAGGATTATTTGGTCCAGATTCGATTACTAATTAATAATAATTATGTGATCGAAACTGAAGCCCTATTTGATACTGGGGCAGACCAAAATTGTATTCTTGAAAGCCTTATCCCACCTCAATTCTTTGAACAAAACAAAGAAATTCTCAGAGGAGCTAATGGATCCAAACTTGAAATTAACTTCAAGTTAACAAATGTTCAAATCCAATTCTCCTCCTTATCTATTCCAAATACATTTCTTCTAGCCAAAAAACTATCCAACAATGTTATTCTTGGAACACCTTTTATTAAAAAACTTGTTCCTTATCTTACTACAAACGAGGGCATAATACCCCAACTTCTTGATTCAAATGCCCTCCTGCCTTTTTCTAAAAAACTAACAAATTTTGTTTTGCAGGAAGAATGACAAATTCAGCAACAGTCGACGAATGGATACCTCAATACCTTGCCAATAATTCTATCGCAAAAGAATATTATTCTCACAAACATCAATGCAGGGAAGATAGGATCAGATTCTTCAATGTTGTATTTTACAACTTTGAAACTGGACAAAGCTTTCCTCCCTATCTTCGGTATCAACATAACAACATTGTTGCAAAACCAACAAAAAATACAGTTCGCAACCTGAAGGATCAAAGCTTCATGAGGCGAAGAAAAATTCAGAGACTAATTCTTCACAAACATTGGATCAAGCATCAAGGGGGAACACAAGCACCTGAGATTGACAAAATGATTCAAGAAACAAAACAAGAGCTATCCACAACTATCTTCTAAAAACAAGATATTCAAGCTGGCTCAATCGAAACAAAATTTAGAAAAAAAATAATCATTTTACTGTAAGCACTGTAGCAATCCGGCAAGTTACTGTACAAACACGGCAACAAAAGACAAACGTTGCACTGTAGCGGTACTGTAGCAACACTGTAGCAAATCACTGTAGCGGGTACTGTAGCACTACGGAAATTTTGCTATAAATACCCCTCAAACCCAACACATTCCACACACCATTCTAACACCAATCCTTCAAAGCTACTTCTCTCTCTAGCTTGAAGAATCCTCCTCCCTTTCTCTACAAACAAGTTCTTAGTTTTATATTTTAGTTTTTAGGATCAAACAAAGGAGTTTGCACAAGCTTCATATCCTTGTAAGTTTTCTTTTCTTTTCTTTTGTATTCTAATTCAATCAAATGGTTGGCTGAGCCACCTACATTCATATTCATTTACTTGTTTTTATTTGTTTTGATTATACTAACAATCAATGGCCGGTTATACCGCTTGAACTAACATTCTAACTTGTTTAAAAATTTTCTTTATATTCTGTTTATACATGGCTGGTTCAACCGCCTATACTAACTAGTGGCAGTCCGGCTGCGACCCACTTCCTAACTTTTATGTTTTCCTCCTCTGCTATTTACTTGTTCCTGGTTTAAGGGGCTAACCCCTCGTCCCGTCTGATATCAGAGCCAGGTTTCGATCCTGGGACCTGTGGGTAATGGGCCAGCCCCTTAAACCAGGAAGTGGGATAGATTAACTATATATGACGACTATATTTTAAAACAAAATCATAAAATTGATAGTAAAAACTCATTTTCCCTGGATCTGACCTCTTGACACTTCCCCGTCCTGGAGTGTTAGAATATTTAAAGACAAGTTAGAGTGTTAGAATGGTGTTAGAGTGTTAGTATATATAGTAATATACATATTATAAAACAAAATTGAAATATATATATTTATATAGTGTTACATAAATATATAAATATATAAATATATTTTAAACAAAATATTAATATTAATATTTATATATAAATATATATATTTATTTCAATTGATATAATATATATAATATACATAATTTTAATATATATTAGTATTAATATAATTTATATATATAATATAATATACATAATTGAAATATACATATTAATATATATTAATATACATATTATAAAACAAAATTGAAATAAATATATTTATATATTGAAATATATTTATATAATATATATAATAAACATATTAATATACATATTATAAAACAAAATTGAAATAAATATATTTATAAATTTACATAAATATATAAAAATAAATATATTTACATATTTACATAAGTATATATAAATATATTTATAAATATATATAAATATATAAATATATTTTAAACAAAATATTTATATTTAAATTTATTTATTTTTTGTATATATATTTAATAAATTTTATTTTTTTAAAAATTTATTTTTTGTATATATATTTTATTAAATTTATTAATTTTTTATATATATTTTATTAATTTTATTTTTTGAAATAAATATATTTATAAATTTATATAAATATATAAATAAATATATTTATAAATTTATATAAATATATATGTAAATATAATTATAAATATATTTTAAACAGAATATTAATATTTATATATAAATATATATATATATTTATTTTTTTGTATATGTATTTTATTAATTTTATAAGTATATATATTTATTTTAAACAAAATATAAATATTAATTTTTGTATTAATATTTATATATAAATATATATATTTATTAAACAGAATATATTTTTTTGTATATAATATTTATATATTAATATATATATTAATATATTTTTTGTATATTTGGAGTTGTTTTTTATATATTGTTTGGATATGGTGTTTTTGAAGTTGTTTTTGTTTGTGTATTACTGTAGTATTGTAGATGAAAAACAAGTATTTCAAAAACTCTCAAATCCAAACGGAGCCTTTGTTTATGTACAATCTAAGACTCGTAATGTGTTCCTATCCATTTATCTGCAAACGAGAGGGAGATAATCCAGGTTAAGTCTCTCGGTTTATCTCTAACGATCAATTTGGTTTGGGTATAAAGATCGAGAATTTGAGAATTTAAATGAGATACCTTTTAAATAAAGGTTGGTGAGAGTATTTGTAGAGAAAAAGTAATAAAAAGTGATTGATAAACTACTTGCTCTGAAATTCTGACAAAGCACGTGATTCAAGGCATATCCCAATCAATCTTTTCTTTGAGAAAGCAGAGGGAATAGCTCGGTCGCTACCAGTGTTTTGAAAACCGGATCAGACTGGTCGGTTCGACCAGTTGAATCACAAATCGATCATGCCTCCGGTCCAATTCATTGCTAAAGCCGGGATTGACAAAAAACCAGTGAACCGGTAAAAACCCAATCAAACCGTGACTCATGGTTTTCTGTATCTTTCCAAAATAACCCCCTTAAAGGACATAAAAGGCATAGTTGTAAGTAGGGGTGTGCAAAATCGAAAAATTTCGATTTACCGTTCGAATTCGGTAATTCGGAATGAAAATCGGAATTTCGATTTCGAATTGGTCGAATTTGGTAAAGAGATTTTTCAAATCAGAAATTTCAACTTCGAATTACGAAATTCGGAATTCCTATTTCGATTTCAAATATGTTTTTCATATATATATATATAATATAACATTTATATTATAATAATAATTTTTATATTCATGAATTCGATGAAATCAGAATTCCTATTTCGATTTCAATTTCATTTTCACACACACATATATATATATGTAATATAATATTTATATAATAATAATAATTTTTATATTTATGAATTCGGTGAAATCGAAATTTACCGAATTCCGAATTGAATTCGAAACGAATTCGAATTCGGAATTGGTGAATTCGAAATCGAAATCAGTCGAAAATTCTGATACCAAAATTCTGAAAAATTCCGATTTCAAAGTTCCGAATTACCGATTTGGATTTCGATTCACACCCCTAGTTGTAAGCCCTAAAGTTCAGCCGTCAACTTCTCTTTTTCTCCTTTCTATTTTTCTCTCTTTTCTCTAACTTTATTCCGATTTCTTTTTACTATTTCAAATTTACACAGTTTCCATGGTTTCTCCTCAAGACTATAACCTTTTATCTCCTTTCTCCAGTTTGCAATCTCCATGGCTCCATAGGAACCAAAGCTTCTCAATCTCCTTTTTCTTTTTACGGTTTTTATTTTTATATTTCTTGTGTGCTAATTAATTTGCTGTGATTAATCTTTTTTTTTTGTTTTTCACGGTTTTGGGTTGCCACATCATGACATGGTTTTTCTTAATTTTGGCCGAGGTTAACGTTTTTCCATCAACTCTCTGATTTTGCTCTTTTTTTTCAAATTCATTCTTTATTTATTGATTTTTTTTATTTTCCTGATTTATGTCGGAAGGCTATGATTTGATATGAGGTTGACACTACTTTCTTCATTTATTTTGTTGAAATTAGCTTTTTTTGGGCTGAAGCTATCTTTTTTTTTTGGCTGAAATTGTCTTTGTGCACACAATGAAACAATTACGGGATTGAACTCTTCCTTGCACAGTAGCTCATTTGATATTTTTTTTTTTTCAACACACATCTGACATTTTTGTGGAAGTGTTAAAACATTCGAGGAAAGGGTGCAAAGCAAAATATTGGGCCTTTCTTGTTTGAAGCCAGGGTGAACAAGTGGACAAATCTTCTTCTTGTTTGTTGTCTTGATCCTAATACTTGGCTCTAACGGCCCATGGGTCCTAGAACATTACAGAAGATGCTGTGAAAGTAGGCAAGATTCATAGATTGGTAAAAAAAGGTGAGTGGTTGGGGAAAAAAAAGGAAGTGAAGCATGTTTCCATTCTCTACTATTGCTCGCAAGATATTTTTTGGGAGTTGTAATCATGTTCAAGGTTAGATCTGAATACATCAGATCAGCTTTGTACCATGGCTTTATCATTTATGTGCTATTTTTTAAAAAAATATTTTTTTCTTTCATTTCATTTCATTTTTCCTTTACTTCTCTCTTGTTTAATACTCCGGCACTTGTGGGATGTTTTTTCTCAAGGATATTTATGTTCTTTTAATAGAATACCATATTATTCAGATTTTTAATTTTTAAAAATTAATTTAAAAAATTGAACCGATGAATCAACTGGTTGAACCGATTGAACCGAAAAAATCGCAAACCGAAAGCTTAGCAGTTCGAGTTTCAAAACACTGGCCGCTACCCGAGGTCCTTCTTGGGTCTAGTGTTCTCGGGCACGTGTACTTAGCCTCTACAGTTTAATTTGATGCATTTTTTTTTTCTTAAAGTGTTGCTAGAAAGTACCAAACCAAATTGCAAAATATCTATGCGACTATCGTGGTAGCTCACATGCATTTCTCATCTTCTTCTCTCTTTCCTTTCTATCCTTTGGTTTGTTTCTGCATGCAAACCACCCCCTCCACCAATTCACCAAACGCAGCACCACTACAATCACCGTGGAGTAGAAAAGTCAGGAAATGGTAGTAGGGAAAGGGAGCTTAGGAAAGGCCTAAAATTCAGGGCAGAAAAACGGTGGAAGATGGTGAATTGGGGGTGGGGATGGGAAGAAAGAGTTAAAAATGGCAACCCAAACTCCAGAAAATAGCAATCTTGAAGTAGCAGTCAGTTAAAATAAGAACATGGCCAATGATGGAAACTCGGGTTGCTTCTTCTCAAACGTTATTTCGAAATTTCGGAAAGACAGAATTCTGAATGGTACTAATTAAGAATATGCGCTCAAAGAATTTGCTTGGATAAAAACCCAGCATTAAATGATGTACAAATATTCTTCTCAAAAGAAGTCTATCCATAAAGAAAGCACATTAACTTCTGTCCCCAATTTTACGATTTTAACGTGCTCATTTAGTTATGTTTTGCATTGAAGGATATTCTTTTGCCTAATGAATAATGCTCACAAATCTGAGATCATTGAGGATGTTTATGAGACTACATTTCATAAGGTTAGTTTTCAGTTTAGTTTGTGTAGAATTAGTTAAATCATGCCTACAAGTTGACAAATAAAATATTTGATACACAAGTCTATGGTAACATATCCAAAAAATACCTCTAAAAAACAACTCAAAAACTCTCAAATACAACTCACCATCCTCATTTGCCCAATTTTATCAATAACTGACAAGCAATTATTGTGAATAGCAGTTCTCATTTATATATATTCTGTCACTCTATGATGATAACTCCAGTGTACAAGACAAAAGTTATAGAACCTGTAGCCAATCAGCACAGATTAAGGCACCCTTCTTGTTAGATCTGCCATTCCCTCTTCCCCTGTACATAATTACATCTATTTTATTGAAAGGGAATCCAGGGCTTACCGCCGATCAATACAAATAGGAATGGTTATGTTATATACCTGTCACAGTGGCTGTTGAATCATAGGGAAATGTCTAGAAGGAATACCAAAACTATTATTCACCAAGATTGTGCAGACAGAACCTCTCAAATTGTGACTGACTTCACACAGAGTTCTCAACCCTGAGAGAGCTGATCGACACTTTGTAGTGTTTCTCATTCACAGTTTCAGGTCTTTAACCATGACTTCTTGGATCTGCCACTTGATGTACCTTCCTGGATCCAGCACTTGAATACTGTCCAACAACACGAGCATGAGGTATAGATGCTTCACCGCGAGCAAGGGCATCCACATTCTCCAGAAGGTATTGCCTTGGAAGCCGCCCTACAATATTACCCTCCTCATTCCCGTTGTTATCAAGAAACGAAAAATGAGGAATGCCCTCAACGCCAAATTCATCAAGCTCTTGTTCCCACTTTGTGTTATCAACATTCAACATGACAAAGTTTATGCGATCCCTGAATCAACGAGTGAAAAATAGTTAAAATAGACCATAACAGCACAAGCGCCTTCAATTTTCAACAAATTATGCATCTCTTGCTAAATGTTGAAAGCATAGCTAAAATAGTTGCATTCAGAAATACAATAAAATAATTGTATGGTACATTCTTAAACAAGTAAATGCAGACATATACACGAATATCAATAACATTTAGGGACTGAAAATAGCCGAAGTGCATATATACTTATACTGCTGCTTAATTTTGTAGATGTCGGGAGCTAATTCCCGACATACTTCACACCAATCTGCATAAAACTCGACAACAGTGGGCTTCCCATTTGAAAGTGCCTGCATCAGAGATATGGAAAGAATGTTAAACATCCTCATGCAAGTTTAAGCACAGCTATATTGCAAGGGCGGACTCTGAAGCATGTTTTCAAGGCTAAAGTTAACATACTGTAAGGGGCCAATTTTAGATATCCTTGAACAACTTCCGAAACAAAAGCTATATATAGATGAATTTATTAAAAAAAAAAGGGGAAATTTGCCAATTTGGTCCCTAAACATTTACACTAAAACCAATTTTGTCCTTTATGGTTTTTTTTAACCAATTTAGTTCGTGAACATTTTTCGTTATCCAATGTAGGACTTCTGTGGTGGCACCACCAAAGTTTACTTTTTTTGCACGATCGGTGAAGGGCATAGTTGTCTTGTCAGTCATATTCCATATTAAACTGCTCGAATTGACAAAAAACGCAATTAACTCTCAAAACATTTGGGGAAAATGGATAGCATCTACTCACATTGGCCTGAAGGCCTGGAAAAAATGAATCAGGTTCTTCTTCTTCTTATTTCTCAGGCACCAACTCAGATACAGATTATTATACTTAATGCTGAGCTTCAAAAGGTAAGGAAAAGTGATAATAAAAAATGTGAAGATTCAGATCCTGAAGATGCCATCTTAAAAGATAGACTGACCTCTACCAGTGAAATTAAGGAAACCCCAAGCGTGAGCTCACTAGTATCTCTTAATGAAGTACGACAATCAAGTGTAATTTTTAAGGATCTAAGGGTTCAAGAAGAGCAGTCTCAAAGCGTGAGACAAAAGTTACTTGATGAATGTGCACAGTTAGAGGAAAAATTGCATGAGAAAGAAGAGGAGATGGTGTCTATCACCAAGAAACTCCAAGCTTTTGGGGACCAAAAATTGTTTAAGGAGCTAGGAGGCAGGTAAAAAGTCCGAAGCATGAGCTGAAAGGCCTTTGAAGAGACAATTAAGACCAGGTCTAATGAAACTAAATAGATGAGGAAGGAAAAATCAAGTCTACAAGCTTGGATCAAAGAACTTGAATCACCGTCAAAAGAGAAAGAATCACAAACTTCTTCTCTTCTTGAGAAATTTGAAGAAGACAAGAAGCAGTCACTGTCCAAATTTGAGGACTTGAAGGCACGAGTAAGTGATCTTCAGGCACGAGTCAGTGATCTTCAGCTGGAAGTGGACAATTTGTGCTCTAAGAAGTGCATATGCATGCAATGAAAGAAAGATCTGATCGAGTCAGTAGTCTAGTAAAACAGGTAGAGTTTCTGCAACAGCAATTTGATTTCATCAGCAGCCAAAAGTCTGAGTTGGAGTCACAACTCAAAAATAAATCTCAAGAAGCATAAATGGACGAGATAAGACTAAGATAAATTAACAGACCAGGCCTTAAATGGACAAGAGATAACAGAAGGCAAGGCCTGTCTAAAAGTGAAGGTCGAAGAGTTGGAGCAGGAGATATGTGCAATATCGAATCTTAATATTGAATTGGAGGATCAGATAATTAGCACAAAGAGTGAATCATATCATCTAAAAGTTGACAATGAGAATCTCCACAGAAGAATTTTTGTCTTGGAGACAACTGTGAAAGAGAGAAAATAAGCTATCTGCTCTTCAAAAGCAAATTGAGGCTCAGGAAAATGAGATGTCTAATCGGATTAGATCATTTGAGCAGCTTAATATGGAATGTGACCTGACGAGACAAATATGCCCCTTCACTGGTTGTGCAAAAGATGTAAAATGTGGTGACGCTGCAGCAGAAGTCCTACATTGGATAATGAAAAAGAGACCAGGACTAAATTGGTTAAAAAAAACCATAACTGATGATGTTGGTATTAGTGTAAATGTTCAGAGACCAAATTTGGCGAATTTCCATTAAAAAAAAAAAATTTACAGGGACCACTGTGTTCCCAACACCCCCAAGCACCTATCATCTATGCCCTTTCAATTAACATATTTGCTAACAACATTCTCCCGATAAAAAGCTTAGAATGTCCAGTATAAATAAGCATGACTTCAAGAAAAAAAAAAACTTTGTACCTCATTAATCAGCTGTAAATTGTAATAAGCTAGATATCTATAAGAACAAAGATTATGACATAAATCCTAGTTACAAGTTGCAAAGAGAAGAAGGATCCATACGACAGCCTTTTTGTCAGACCATAGTGGCAAAGATAGTTGAATTGGTAAAACAAAAGAAGTTGGAACAAAGAAATCGCACTGATCCAAAAAGCAACAGCTGACAGATACACAATTACTAGTAGTTTGCTTTCGTAACACAACATCTTACTCTGCACCCACGATTAACCACTAATATATGGTGTAAACATCCAAGAATTCGTACACAAAAGCAAGAGGAATAACCAATGATAGGCTCACAAGTTCGTCCAAAATACAAATTAACCTAAACATGGCAAATCAACTAGCAAGTACAATGTAATAATAGGTGCAGAAGAAGCAAACCTCTTCATAAGGTAAAGCCAAAGCAGAAAGGTCCTTCAATGAAACGCCAAAATCCAATCTTGAAGCCAAGAAAAGTCCAACTGCTGCAAGAATGGAAGCCACTGCTATCCGCTTGTTAACACGTTTGGTTGGATACTCTGGAAATCCAACCTCAACCTCAACCTTCACCTCATCGGAGGAGGAAGCTGCCTTTTCAGTAGCATTACCATCATTTTCAGGTACAGGCTGTACATCAAGTTTTTCCTGAACTAACATAATCAAGAATTATACAAAAAAATAATTGACCTTTTAATATGACAACCAAATTCCAACTAGTGAGAGGATTCCATCTATATACCGTTGTGGCAGAGGAAGAATCAGTGGAATTAGGGCCGGTTTGGCAGCATATAATCTTTAGATACGTGGGATTTTTAAGTTTAATTCGTGGACAGATGATGGGTTTAAGGAAGTGGGAGGGTAGGTGAGCTCGATAGGGGAATGGCGGGAGTCTGTGGAGACCGATGGAGGTTGGGGTTGAAATCACGAGCGCCATTGAAGATAGGGCGGGGGCTAGAGGCGCTTCAATGTTAAACACCTGTTTATCGTGCAGCGAAGTCAAAGTGTGATGGTACAAACTACAAAGTGCAGATTCATGCTGTGAGATTGACACAAAGGGAAATTGCTACGGACGGTTTTTTCCTGGAAGCGTGGGGGCTTTATAATTTCCCGAATAAATTATCAATTTAGTCCCTAAACTTTTACACTTAAGGCAATTTAATCTTTTAACTTTGTTTAGCATATAAGTTATGAATTAATCTTCTATACACTGAAAGTGTATTCACTTTCACTATTAAATACATAATACATAATTCGAATTTGAATTTAAAACTCAAATTTTGCATATGTGTTGTATATCCAACCGTGATAGTGTATACACTGTCGGTGTATATAAGATTTACTCATAATTTATTCTTTCAATTTAAGTTTTCTGTCCAATAATTTAATCCGTCATAGGTAGAACTAGAAAATTTTCTTTGAAACAACTCCAATTCAACTAAAACTTAAGTATATAATTTGAAATAGTTCTAAGTTTTTGCAAAGGTAAAAGTTTAAATCTACACAAAATATTTTTAGATCTACACAAAATCTAACTTTTTAACAGCAAAATACTTAGAACATATTTGGATTGCTATATTTTGAATTTTTTGTAGAAAAATGTATTGTAGCGACTTAATGTATATAAGATAAAAAGATGATTGAAAGATATGTTAACAAAAATATAAAATTTTTTTGTATAGAAAATTGCAATCCAAATAAGGACTTAATTTTTCAAACTTGGGAGGAGGAAGGCCTTCCTGATGACACGGATTGCACTCTGTCTGCGTGCAGCTGTGCCCATCCGTCCCTAGCCTGTCAGTCATGTACTACTGTATATAGAATCTCAGCAGAAAAATCAGAACCGTTAGTAGACGCACACCTCAATTTCCCAAGCAAGTGGTAAGTCATAGAGACTTGCCTAAGGCATGGAGGCTACAACAAACATTGCTAGAAGTATGTAGCAAGCCTTAGAGGCTTTCCAAACGTTCTAGATTATTCAAAAGTCTTGTGGAATAGCCTAGAACTTTGCCGATCCTAATAAGATTTGTGCTAGTCATAAGAATTTTATAAGAAAAGACAATTCCAAATCTGAGGGCCATTAGTTGACCACCAGAAAACTAGTGAACAGAATATTATGTTGAACTAGATTTTTTCTTTTGGATTTATTTCCTTGAAAAATCAGTACTAGAAACCTCCCTTATATTATGCAAACTTTTACATGTTTTCAATCTGAAACTTCAACCTAGTAAAAGGGGGGTAAAAAAGGAAGAACATGAGAAAAAGGATTAAAGAAGACATCAAGAGCAACATAAACAATGGATACTGGCCTCACATAAAGATGGTAAGTACTAACATTTTTAGCACTGCTTTTATGCTTTCTCCTCTTTATGCTAGTTTCCTTTTGATCAAAAGGATCATCCTCTAAAATAAACAAAGCCAAAGGTATGTCAACAAATGAGACCAAAAGAGGTATCCAAAGACAAAAGAAAGATGTAAAGCATCAATATATCCTAGATGACGATTTCAGTGAAAGCATCTATCAATGTGATTAGATGAATAAGAAAAATTACAGATGACTGGCTTCAAAAGATACATAACTTTAACCAAGAAGGCTTCAAGTTTTATTCAATCTGAATCTATTACATCTCCAAAGTATCTACCTTCAACATGGTCTCAGAACCATTACTAATTGTTAAATCTGGCCTATGGTGCATTTGATAAAATTGAAGTTTGAAAACTAAAGTCTAAAATTTGAAGTTTGAATCCATTAAATTATTGAATTTTTTAAGTATTAAATCTAATATAATTCAGTGCATATCACATTCAATGATAAGTAAATAGCTTATCACTTAATTTTTAGAGCAAGTTTTGCCTAGAAAATTCAGTGCCACTTAATTAATTCAGATGTTCAATTTTTCGTTATCAAATTATTTGAATATGTTAAAATCTGATTCTATTAAATTTAAGTGTTGAATTGCCCGGTTGGTTCAGCTTAAGAAAGTTATGTAATGCACAACAAACTATAGTAACACTTACCTGAATGGTCATGTAAAAATTGGGAATTAGTCCCCTTAAGAACGCAAATCTCTTCTTCAATACTTCATAGGTTCGTTCAATGACATTTCTAAACTTTGAGTAGTGCATATTAAATAACTTTCTTTTTGGGCCTGCTCGACCTACATTCTTGTACGGAGATAGAAAATCTGGGAACATTCTTGTATGTAGTATCAATAAGGTAGTACTTGCCTAAAACGTGGACAGCTTGGCATTAATGATAATACTCTGTGTCCCTACCATCAAATTAGGATTATATAAAATAACGACCTAAAGATAACATATCACTTTCGAGTAGCATTGGAAAATTAGATGGGTGCAATAGAGCATTCTCTAACACTTGTGCATTATGTACACTTCCCTCCTACCCAACATATATATATGTGTATGTGTGTGTGTGTGTGTGAAGCGCATGTCAAAGTCACAAAAAGCCAAAAGATTTTGTGACTAAATACTGTGTTGAGTAATGTAGGCATTTGTTGTCTCAGTGGTGGACACGCTGGAATATGGATGCCATCAATTGCTCTTATAGTATTCTACAGTACTTACAAATGATCGTTAATCTTTAAACACTTATCAAAAATGCTATTTACAAGAAAGTAAACTTTTTGCTATTTGCTATAGTAGCTTGTACTTATCTTGAACCATGGGAAGCATTTTGTAGAGGTTCCAATTCATGGATGCACTTAATCATAGACACATTGGTGAATTATTCTTACCGCAAACATGCAAAATCCTCTTTAGAACTTCCCTAACATACTGATTAATTGTCTTGGTGGACCTGTTGAACCACTTTGCCAATACTCATTGTTGTGCACTGTGACTAACTATTACCAAAACCATGGCTAATTCCTCCTCAATCTTAACACGCTTTTGATAGTTCTGAGGGACATAGTTATTTTACTTAAGTATGTCACATAAGAGAAGGAAATTGTCAACAGTAATACAACAATTCTCCATTATACATTTGTAGTAACCATTGATCAATTCTTCTACCCATTAGCAGTCTGTTAATGATCTGTCATGATGAGGAATTTTTAACTTTGGCCCTCCATAGCTTTTCAAATCTGGATGTCATAGTATCAACTTTGCTTCCAGTGCAACAATCAAATCCCCTTTGTTATCATTAGATGTCCATGTTTCACTTGACCTCTTGATGCCATTATTGTAGTCGTTCCAATCTATTACCTTTACATTAGCCAAGGAGACTTTGGTAACGAGGAGAGTCAGGTTCAATTATAAACTTCAAGTTAATTGAATTGACATGTTTTGCATGGCCTTAGTTAAACCTCCACCGGGGGTGTGCAATTAACTGGAGTGTACTCGACTACAAAGATGGAATGCGTGACAATTTCAAACACTTGCAAAATGGCCATCTGAAAAGCATATAAAGGGCTTGGGAGGTGAACCAACTATTGTACATCATGTATAATACAAAAAAAAAAGGTATACAAGTGGTGAACTAACTGTTCTACAGTTTATGCGTTCTTCAAATAGGAAGATTGGATACAGTGCATCGAATCAGCTTTGGAGCTATCAATAAATAGAGATACATATTGCCGACTACATTAGTCCAATTAAAGATGTAATAACTCTCATCCAGTAGTTGTTAAAAATAGTCACTTCATCTTTAACAAAGTTGTGACCCTACGAAAAGTTTTTGAATCTCCAATGGATTGAGACTTGAGGCACCTTGACATGTTCCCCCCTCCAGGTGAAGTTCATGTTTGATATTAGTAGTAATTGGATGATGTGTCCAATTCACAAATAGTATACAAATAAATAGTGGCATGTGTATGTCAGGCAAAAAAAATAATAATAAGACATCGGACAAGTCAAAATTTTATAAGATTTTCCACTTGATAAGCCTGCTCGTGCTCCTTTTTTGGTCTTTTTCTTTTTTCATAAGTCATTCACTCTTATTGAAATGTACTTGTAGACACCAAAAAAAATTTGCTAATTCATTCATTTGTATTTTATTTTTTAGTTACTTCATTTCATTATTGTTGATATCTTTCATTTAAAAAAAAAAGAGAAAGAAAGAAAAATGAAATAAAAAAATGAACAAGTTATTTAAACAAAATCATTTTTTGTTTGCTTGATTTTGTAGGAAAAAGCTGAAAAAGAAAATAAGGAAAAAAAAAAAAAAAAAAAAAAAAAAAAAACTGTTCCACGTGTGCACGCGCGCTTCATTTTCATGCTTTGTACAAGAAGCTACGCACCAGTACAAATGTGCAGCTGAAAATTTCGATCAAATTTCACTCGATTTTTTTTGCTCCAAGCTTTGACAGTACAAGGCCAAATCACCCCTTAATCCTTATCAAGAAACATCTAGGAATAAAATTGATCCAATGGCTCCAAATGAGCCACAAAAACCCAGCTCCATCTCTACCTTTGTTCTTAAGGTTTGAGGGTTGGATTTTTCGTTTAAAAGGCTAAAAAACGCAGCAATTAGGGTAAGTAAGAGAGGGAGAGTAGTGGAAAACGAGAAAAGGGAGAAAAGAAAGAGAAAGGGAGAGAAAAAGAAGAAGAAGAGAGAGAGAGAGAGTTTCTGAAAATTTTCTTTTAAGCCAGGGTTGAGCATCCTGCTCACTTCTTGATCAAAATCCGATTCCAAAGTTAGTCGTTTAGATGTTTTCTTCATTTTTGCATTTCTTAACTTTAGCACACTCTCATCCCTTCTATAAGAAGGAAAATTATGTCACGAATTTTAGTCTCCCGTACCCATTATGTTGCATTTCTCTCTTTTAGATCATATATACTTATCTAATATTATAATTTTTTGTTTTTTCGAATATCATCTTTCGCATTTTTCGTGACCTCTTCAAAGAATCACTATTGGACGTCGCAATTAATGTGATTTGCACCAACTAAATTTTGAAGAGACATTCCAACCATTCCGATACCTCTAGGTCTTGATTCGCATCCATATAGAAGCATCATAATGTGATAAATTTTACAATTTAGATTAGAAAAATTTTCGACTAAATTTTGTAACTAGTTTTGACTAGGTTGAAAGGGTACTTTAGATTTGAACCTATCAAATCTTTTCATTCCCTTTCTTCAACCGTGATTTCTGAATTCTTTTTTCTTGTTTTCAAATATCTGGAATCATTTAAAAGGGGTTTTATTTTATTTTTATTTAAAAATATATTTTGGGTGACTTGATACACATAAACTCAATACCAAGTGGCGACTCCTATTTTTTTCTAAAAACTTTTTTTTAAACTATTATTTTGGGCCAAAATTATCGCATATTTGAAGTCCTATTTTAGAACCTTTTTCTTTATTTATTTTCTAAAATCAAAATACATTTTTAAACACCTAAATTTATTTTTCAAAAAATGGGGCGCTACAGCTGGCGACTCCACTAGAGACTTTCTAGTCAATCCAAACATTTGGTTTAGTTGATTTTTTTTCTTTTTCTAACCTTTTTACATATCACATTGGGATGTTTTAGATTGCATTTTTTCTTTTTCTTTTACCCTTTTTAGGATTTTTTGTATTTTACACTTGTAATTGCCTCCCACTCTCCGTATATGTGATGAATAACTTGTTTATTTTCATTTATATTATCGCATTTTTGCATTTGGGGCAAATGAGTGTCACCCTAGAGTCTTTATGCATGTTTAATAATAATCCCTTCGCTCAAATGAGCACTTCATACGTGTATACACAATTTCTTTTAATTTTTTTTTATTTTCTTTTAGTGGTTGTCACACCATCCCTCCCTATTAGAATTAGGATCGATCCACTTGGACATATGACCGTGGCACGACGTACGCGTAACAATATTTGAGGGATCACTCGAATCACCGACTGAAAGCCTAGGGATTGATGACCCTTCATCTCTTGGTCTGAAGGTTTGGGAGTTTGAAATCTTATCGAATCTAGATGTATTAGTGAGTCCAACTTCATGCATTTATATTAGAAATTACTTAGGATAGAGTCAACCTTACCCAATTAGGAACACTAGACACGAGATTAGGGATTCTACCCCTTTTTCGTTACTTTATATTTTTGTATTATTTTATTGATCCAATGTGTTATGTGTTGAACTAACCTTTCTTTACTTTCTCTCCTTTTGCATTAACAAACTTTAGAAAATAAGAGTTCTGACATGGTACTCTTTTAAGAGCCCACCTTAGTAGATAGATTCTTACACGTTTGAATTACAAGTTATTGCATTTTAATACTTTAATGTTGCACTTCATTTTTAGGCCTATTCTGACATATAAAAAAAGGTTCCTTTAGGTCATATTTAATTCCTGTTATCACATATTTACTCGTTTTTGTGAGGACCCGTAAATCTTCCTTATTTCATAATATTTTTATTTTATTTTCTCGCATGCATTTTCTTCATTATACCCTATTATATTGATTTTCCAGAGATTTTTATAAGTGAGTAGAGTTTTCAAATCATTTTCCTAGTTTAAGTTAGTTCATGTTAAGATTGAAGCTTATTATGGATGTGGGTCCCGCTAGTGCGTTAAGTGCGATAAATTTTTGCCGATTAATTGAAGTTTTGTATCAAGAAATATTATTTTACAAGGTGCTAGGACATAATTAGAGGTTACCTAGAGGGATTAACCATTGGAAGACAACAAGATGAGGATTAACCCTTGGATGCCATTTGTCCTTGAAACATTGGACCTTGACTTTGACTTGGACTTGTCTTAACCTTTACTAAACCAAATTTTGACCCAATTTCTTTCCATTTTCATTGTATTGGCCGAAATTTATGGAGAGGAAAGAACAGGAGAGAGTTTCTTCAACTTCACCTTCAATTCTTGCTCAAATCTTGAGTTTCAACCGTTGAATTATCAAATTACTCCATCCAAGTTGCTTACTAAGGAGGATTAAAGCTTCTAGTTGAGGGATTTGTGAAGGAAAAGAATGGACACTTCAAGAAGAAATGTGTGACTGTATGGAATTGAAGTGGATGTATGTGTACCTTCCATACTTTGAATTAGTTTCCGCTTCACTTATGATATGTAATTCTTGGGGAAATCTGATGTAATATTTGAGATTTATATTATAATTTGTTTGAGGACTGTAGTGAGTGAGTGAGTCCCGGCGAGAGCTGGGCAGGCAGTCCGCCGAACCCTTTGGTTCGCCTTTGGGGGAAGTGGGGCTGTCACAGTTTTAATAAATTGGCATCATGCATCAACTTTAGAGAGAATGCCATTTAGTGAATTCCACTTCAAGAATATGCCAACCTTTTCTCCCTTAAGTATCTAACCCGTTATAGGATTTGCATATTTAAATTTTCGTTAAAAATGGAGGGATGGGCCCGCAAGTAAGGTATTTGACTAAACTTTATGCTCCAGATGGACAGGTCTTGATGAATCAAATAGTTGCTGGTAGTCCCCATTGAGGTTCATAGGTGGCCCACACTCCTTTCACCTAATGAAATCCATCAAGTAGCATCTCATTTAAGACCAATTAGAAATTTCAAGGACATTGAATCGGATGGTTATTTGGTAGAGGTCTTGGTACAATTATGGGACCCTAGTTGCTCAGCATTTAGGATAGGAAACCGAGAAATGACCGTAACAATTGAAGAAGTAGTCAGTCTTTTCAACTTGTTGGTGCGTGGCATCGTAGTAATATTCCCATTTGCGTCCGGCAAAGTTGAGTTTTGTCATTTCACTAGATTAAAAGAATTTGTAGTTAAGGGTCTGATCAAAGTATAGATGTGAAATTCCTGTTTGACCAGTTTGCATTAAAAGATGGATTTGAGAGACATTTCGGAGATTTTTCGTTTATGTCTAAGATAATATGGGAGCGAAAGAAACCGTGGGTATATGGACTTGTCATGGCGGGAATTTACCTCTTTCCACGAAGGGACAAGAAGATCGTCTTTAAGATTACTAAACTCATGTTTGATCTCTTCCTTAAGATTAAGAACCGACCATACTCTATAATACCAACCATTATAGTCGATATATTTGTTGCTTGTACTAGTTGCCAGAGGGGAGCGAAATTCTTCCATGGTCCAAATTTGATTCTGTACATGTGGGTTATGGAGTATTTTAGGAGAAAACTACCCATTTTGGATAGTTTACCATTAATTGGGTACAATTGGATAGCAATCCATCACTAGATAATTGATAGGAATAATTTGTCGAGAAGCGCATCAGAATACGTGGATTTCTTGAAAATATTGTTGGATCAAGAGATTAGATGGATTTTGGATTGAATCGATTGTTTCAAACCTATTCTGCGTGCCAAGTCATCAGAATTTATTCCATTGCTAGGAACTCAAGACATTATAGCTTACATGCCAAAAAGATTTCTTAGACAGTTAGGACGAGTTCAAGGATTGCCACCTACACCGGATCTAACTGAATTCACTGTTAGTTTCGACAAGAGAATCAATCCGAGTGAAATTCCAATGAAGGTACTGATTTTTGAAACCCGGGGAACATTGTCTTACGATGAACACATTGCCTACATTTCAAAACTCAAGGAAAAAGTTTTGGTCACCCTGCAATATGAGGATTAGCTTAGAGATTTTGGTATAAAAGAACCGCAAGAAGGGTAATCCGATGAGCTTAAGAGGTTGATGGCTATTATCGAGACAAAAGATAGAGAGAATCTACAATTGAAGAAGTCCGTCGAAACTAATAAGGAGTTGGCAGAAAAAAGTAGAAGGTCATGCGAATAAATGCAAGAAAAGCATCAAGAACTGAAGAGAAAATATGGAGAATTGTATGATCAAGCGGAACACATGAGTAATCCTTACTCTAGAGAATCAAAAGACGCTGTAATAGATAGGTTGAAGAGAATTAATGAATTTGTACGAAACCGTCTTCGAGAAATGACGTAAATATTATGCAAATTCGGCAATAAAATGACTTTTCTCTTTCGTGCAAATCGTTTGTCGCGCCCCATTTTTGGAAAATAACTTTTAATTTTTTTTAGGTGTTAGAAACAATGAATTTTTTGATTAATTTTTTATTTGAAAATTAGTTTTTTATTTTAGAGGATAAATAAAAAAAGACCTAAAATAGGACTTAAAAAGTGCGACGGTTTTGCCCCAAAATAATAGTTTAAAGAGGACTTTTAAGAAAAAAAATAGAAGTTGCCACTTGATAGCGAATTTAGGTGTACTAAGTCACCTAAAAATATTTTTTTAATAAAAAATAGATAAAACGCTTTTTAGACGATTCCAGATCTTCGAAAAATAAGATAAAAGAGTTAGGGAGTCACGGTTGAAGAAAGGGAAGACAAAGATTTAATAGAATCAAATCTAAAACACCCTTTCAACCTAACTAAGGTTAGTTGCTAGATTTAGTCGAAAATTTTCTTAATCTAATTTATCAAAATTTATCACATTTGGATATTTTTACATGGATGCATATTTAGACCTAAAGGATATTGAGAGGGTCGAAATATCTCTTTTAAAATTTAATGGGTGCAAATTACATTAATTGTGATGTCCAAAATGATTCTTAGAAGAGATCATAAAAAATGCAAAAGATCGGACTAAAAAAATTATAATATATAAATAAATATACATTACCTAAAAAAGGGGAGTGCAACATAACGGGTACGAGATGCTAAAATTCGTAACTCAAATTTTCCTTCATATAGAGGGAAAAAGAGCGTGTTAAAGTTAAGAAGTCATACTCGTTTATTTTTCATATTTGAAGAGTGACTCTTCTAATTTAATTAAACAAGAACTAACCTATATCTAATTTTCTAAATGAAATACAAGTCTAAATGTCATGTTTTGCGCACATAGGGATAATAGAGATAATATATACAGGAAATATCATGCAAGATGAGAAAATATTCTAAAAATGAAAAATATGTATGAAATGCGATGAATGTCACGCAAAAAATGCGAATCTAGTGCAAAAACGGTCTAAAGGGTCTAGCATTAGACTAACCAATTTCTATAAGTTTTCACTAGCATTAGACTAGTGAAAAATCGGGAAGAATGGCCACAACTAGCGTTGGACTAGTGTGGTGACGTCATGCATTTATTATAACTAAATAAATCATATAAAACATAATTAAAACAAGTAAACACATAATGTACATAGAACACATAACACATAAGCATAATTTCTAGATACAAAATTCTAGTGAAATCGAATAAACACGTAAACACACACACACAAGCAAATAAATGCAAATAAAAATCTAATAGTTACATTCGGGGTCCTAATTATAATCTAAAGGGGAAATTTTTTGAAAATAATAATAATCTAACTATTACATTTATTTAACTAATTACATTTTTGACAAAAATTAAAACCTATATATTACATAATCTAGCTAAATATATATCTTGAACACCTATTGTCGTGCCCCATTTTTAAATAAAATAAATAAATTTACAAGTTTATAAAAATGAATTTTGATTTATTTTTGAGTGAAAAGAATTTTGATTTTTAAAGAATAATTAAAGAAAAAGGGCCTAAAATGGGACTTAAAGTGCGACGATTTTGACCCAAAATAATAGTTTAAAAAGGGTTTTAATGAAAAATAGGAGTCGCCACTTGGTATTGAGTTAAGGTATACCAAGACACCTAAAATGAATTTTAAATAAAAAAGTAGAGTAAACCCTTTTTAAACGACTCCAAATTTTCGAAAATCAGAGAAAAATGTTCGGGAGTCACGGTTGAAGAAAGAGAAGGTAAGGATAAAATCCAAGGCACCATTTCAACCTAACCAAGGTTAGTTGCATGATTTAGTAAAAAAATTTCTTAATTTAATCTAAAAACTTATCACATTTGGATGTTACTATATGATTGTAAACCTAGACCTAATGGCTATCGGAAGGGTCAATATGTCTCTTCGAATTTTAATTGGTGCAAATCGCATTAATTGCGACGCCCAAAAGTGATTCTTTGAAGAGGTCACGAATATGCAACAATGAGACTTGAAAAAATAGAAAAATTATAATATAAATATACGTGACCTAAAAGAGAAGGATACAACATAATGGGTACGGGGAACTAACACTTCGTGACTTCAATTTTCCCTTTAATAGAGAGAATACGAGCGTGCTAAAGCTATAAAGCCATACTCGTCTATATCCCATATTCGAGGGTTAACTTCCTATCTAATCAAGCAAATGATCTAATCTAGTTCTAATTTTCTTAAATGAGATGCAAATCTAAATGTTATGTTTTATACGTAGGGATAAGGGATATATATGGAAATATCATGTAAAAGTGATAAGGATCCTAGAAAATATGCATGAAATGTAGTGATTTGTCACACAAACATGATCTAGTGCGTAGACAGTCCCTAAGTGTCTAGCGTTGGACTAACCCATGCATCTAAATTCTCACTAACGTTGGACTAGCGAGAAATCAAGAAAATAGGGCCACAACTAGCGTTGGACTAGTGCGGTGATGTCATGCATTTATTATAATCAAATAAATCATATAAAATATAATAAAAGCAAATAAACACATAAATTACATAGAACTCATAGCACATAAATATGATATCTAGATGTAAAGACCCTAAGAAAGCGAGTAAACACGTAAACACACAAGCATGCAAGTACACACAAGCAAATAAGAGCAAATAGAAATCTAACTATTACATTTGGGGGCCCTAACTATAATTTGGGGGGGAAAGAATGAAATGAAATAAAATAATAATTTAACTATTACAATTTGGCATTTAAATGCCTCTCAATAACCAAAATTAAATTAAAATAAATATATCAAATTAAAACAAATAAAGTGAATAAATAAATAAATGAAATAAAATAATAAAAAATATTCAAAAAAAACATGCAATTACACACATAAAATCACATAAGAGCACATAGAATTAAGTAAAATTAAAATAAAAAGTAAAGTATACATCCCTTGAATTTGTGACCTAATGAAATGAAATTTCTCTCTTTCTACCCTTCAAAACAAAGAACAGGGTCAAGGCACCAATTTATTTAGTAAATAAAAGCAATAACATGTAAAGAAATGCAATTGATTAATTAAAGCATTTAAATGAAAGTAAAACAACCTATATTCAAGAAATTAAAACAAGCAGGAACCTAATTGAAAGAATTATAAAAGTTTTAGGGCCATAATGAATGTATTTAAAAATACAGGGGGCAAAGTGCAATTCTTGGAACTTTTGCATGCAAGTATCGAAGAAGCTTTCTTCAGGAGAAATCTTGGCAACTAGGTTCTAAAATGCAATCTCCTTTTGTTCAAACATAACTAATGTCTCAACTAACAACAATTTCGATCAAAGCAACAAAATCACCAAGTATTCTTCTCACTTTTCAACAGAAAACTTTTATATTTGAACACAGAGATTTAGAAAAGAGCATGCAAATCAGATTCGAAGAAAGCTCCTGCAACTTTTCTTCTTTCTTCTTTTGCTTGCAACTGATTCGACACAATCAAACAACTTCCGACTAGTGCATCAAGGTGAAACTTTAGACTTTCTTACATGCAGGGGAAGCAAAACTTAGGCAAAACATGCTACAGTGCTCTCAATCATCCAAATACAGAAGAAATTTCCATGCATCAGATTCGAATGACTGTTGCATTTTCTTAACTCAGCTTTGTCGAGGTTCAAGTTCAAACACATACAAAATCTAAACACTCAAGCACATGAAATCAATATCCACTGATGTAGAGGGGATTTTAAACTAATGCCGTGTGGGAACATGGGGAAGAAGAAAAGAAGATAGCAGAGAGCGAACAAACAAGAAAACAAAACAACAAAAATACAGCAGCCAAAATCTCGACGTTTCTGATCTAAATCTAATGATATCTGACTGGAAAAAGATGAGAATATTACCTTAATCATGAAACGAAGCGTGGGATGACCAAAGAAAAGGGCTCAGATGGATCTGTCGGATCTTTGAAGGTGCGCCAGTGGAAACCAGTGATGACGACCCAGTCACTTTGAGCCTCGATTCAACCGATTTGGAGACGTTTTTTCCAAATAATGTCTGAATAACAGTTGCTCAAGTTCCTCCCCAGAAAGTGTAGAAATCATAAGATCCCTCAGAGAGCTAAAATCGAAGCAAAAATTCGACTCCAAAACAGGCTAGTTCGTCAGCCTATGACGAAAACTTTTTGTTTCAATTTTCTCAGTTCCTCTTGCTCGATCTCCTCTCTCTTTTTTCTCTTTTCCTTGTCCCAAACTCTCTCTTCTCCCCTAGAATCTTCCCCAGATTTCCCCCCTTCCTTTCTTTTCCTTCTCTTTTCCTTTTACTCTCCTCTCTCGCTTGTTCCTGAAACCCTCTCCCTTTTTCTGTTTTCCCGAAGTTCCTTTCCCTCTCTATCTAGTTTTTCTTTTTCTGATCTCCTCAGTTTTCCTCTCGTTCCTCCCTATCTCTCTGTAGTTTCTCTCACTTTCTTGCTCTTCCCCAGATTTCCCCAGGTTCTTCCCTTTTTTGCCCCTTTTTACTTGCTCGAAGCCTCCTTCCTTCTTTTGTTTTTTCCTTTCTTTGCTGCCCGAAACCCTTTTCTCCCAATCTCTTGCTCTCTCTTAGTTTTTCCTTTTTCCTTGCTTTCTTTTTTTCTCCTGCCCCTTTCCCGCAGCTTCCTTTTTTTGTTCTTTTGGTTTATTTTTCAGATTTTTTCCTCCTTTCCCTTCCAAATTTCTCCCAATCCAACAAGTGTCTTTGCCACCTAGCCTTGCATGTGTTGTGGTGTAAAAAATAAGGACACTTGTCCAATACTCACCTATCCTACTTAGCTACTTTGCATGGCTTCCACCTACTTTCTTTTTCTTTTTCTTTTTTTTTTGTTTTTCAAAACTAATTTATGGTAAACAAAATGTTAATTCCTAATTGAGATTGCCTTACAAAAACTTCATTTTATTTGGTAGAAATTGAGTTTGAAAATATTAAAAATAAATTTTTGTTGAGAATTTTCTTTTTTCAGAAATTTAATGCAAAAATATTTTTATGAAGAACTACTAAAGAGCTTGAATCGATTCGATGAATTTATGAAGAAAAGTCAAGGATTGAACAAGTACGGAGGATTAGACTATGATGAGTTGTGCCTTTTCCGGACATGCAGTTGCCTTTAAATTTTAAAACTCCTAAATTTAGCAAATATGATGGAACCGAAAATCCCAAAACGCATCTCTAAATGTTCGCAAACAAATTAGAAAAGCCAGTGGACGATGAGAACCTGTCGGTGCGTTTGTTTCCTGAAAGTTTGGAGGGCGACACACTAAACTGGTATTCTAATATGAAGTCGGAAGAGATGAAAACTTTATTAGATTTGTCTACAGCTTTTGTGAGGCAATGCGAATACAACTGCGAGCTTGCGCCAACAAGAATTACACCTGAAGGGGCCAAGAAGAAACCATCAAAAGACCATAAGACAATGCTAAACATTAGAGGAAGTTGGCCGCTAAGGTGGAACTCCTCATAACTCATGAGGAAGTTGGCCGCATGTTCATTAAAACTCATGACCTACCGTACTTTGAGGAGATTTTTTATATGACTGGGTGTTCATTCGCGGCTATTGTTAACAAGTTAGAAGAATTTCATGAATTCGTCAACGTAGGAAAAATAATCAACGTGTCAACGTTGAAAATGCAATTAGAAACCTTGCAGAGTCAAAATAACAGTGGAAAGAAACCCTAATTCAAGAAGAAGGAAGGAGAAACTGCCCTTGTATGGCCCCTTAACTAGATCCAAATTTGAAAACCATCCCACCTACTCATCTCCCTATCCATACTACCTAAACCATCGACCTGTTTGCCATACTACCGTCAATCATTCTCACCCCCGACCCAACTACACAAGTATACCCATACCACTTTTTCAGATTTCTTAACCAAATTGAAAACTCGACTCCGATCCCCTTATAACTCAAGATCCATTCCACCAAGTAATCAAACCGACAATCATATTCAAACCAATATCGAACCTTCACCAATTTGGATTGACATCTTGACCAATTTTATGAGCAACTTAAAGCTGCTGATAAGATTGGCGTTGTGCCTCTTAAAACCTACTTTAGGGGTATTCCTGTTGGATATGATTCTCAAGCCATTTGCGCCTATCATTTTGAGAGTTCTGGTCACTCTACTATCAATTGTTGGGCATTAAAACACAAAATTCAAAACATGATTGACGTCGGGGGCATAGTTTTGAGAAGAAGATGTGAGTTAGGATTGAATATCTGTAAGAACCCTCTTCCCGAGAACAAGGGCACTGTAGAGACTATTACCACTTATGAGGAGTTTGAAAAGTTTGTCTAATACATTGTGAACGAGATTGAAGTAGTGGGGATAATCGAGAAACCATTTATATTGGAAGAAGGACTCTATGAAACTAGTGCAGATCCTTTCATCTTGGATTTGTTGGAACCTATGGTACTTGAATTTTTCGAGTAATCACCTGTAGACAGCTTGCAAGAAGTACCAAGAAATTATGATGAACCCGTTCTACTGATTGGGGATATAAATATACCAAAAGATAAGGTGGCTCCTGTCACTGGATCTGAAAAGATTGTGGGGAATCTGAAATTTTTACCCAACCAAAAGTGAAGGAGAATTCTGTGCCATTGAAGCCATTAGTAACTGAAAAGGAGGCATTGAATTTTCTTAAGTTACTGAAGAGGAGCGAGTATAAGGTCATGGAACAGTTTGATAAAATGTCTACCCAAATCTCTATTATGGACTTGCTTTTAACATCTGAGTTACATAGAGAGGCACTGCTCAAGGTCTTAGGCGAGACTCAAATATCGAAAAATATTCCAACTGACAAATTCACTAATGTTGTGGAGAATGTTCTGACTTCCAATCACCTAACCTTTTCTTACGAGAATTTGACTTCTGAAGGGATCGGGCATAATAAGGCATTGTATATCTTAGTAAGGTGTAATGAAAAGTTGCTGTCAAGAGTTTTGATAGATAATGGATCCACTCTAAACATCTATCCATTGAATACTCTTATGAAACTTGGACTTCTTGATGCTAGACAGCGGTCATCTGCAACGATAATAAGAGGATTTGACGGTGCAAGAAGGGAATTAATGGGTGAAGTTGATTTGGAACTAGAAGTAGGACCCGTTCAATTTCAGGTGGTTTGTCAAGTTATGAACTTTTTGAATGTTTACGATGTTCAATTTGGACGATTTTGGATCTACATTTCTAATGTCGTTCTATCTTCTCTCCATCAAAAGGTGAAATTCATTGTGAATCATCAACTTATCACTGTGTTCACCGAGGATAACTGCACTATAATTGTCAACTCTGGTTCAAGTGGAGAAAGTAGTAGAAAAGGTCTCAATTCTCTTTACTGTGTGGTTGATATTGTGTCAATCGGATGGATTTTCAATGAAAGAATAGGCGCACCTAAAACCCATATCATGATGGTCAAGAAAATGATTCGAGAAGAGTATGAAATAGGCAAGGATTTAGGGTGAAATCTACAAGACATTTTGAACCTTATAGAGCTTTTGGGGAAGGAAGATACATTTGATTGGAATTTCAACCAACCATTAAGGACAAAAAGGAGATGCAAACTCGAAAGAAAGTGAAAAAGGAAGTAAAGCAAATTGTCATGAGTAGTCACCACTGCGTTACACCATTTCCTATCCATCTAAGATAATTCTGTCGGAATTAGATGAGGAGAACATGATTGAATAGATTGAGATAGGCCTGTCTCAATTGTTTGTTGGAATTACTTGTAAAGAAGAGCCGCTAGAAGATGTGAAGTTCCCGATAATCCCTGAAGGAGTCAAGTAGAATTGGACCATTGACTATCTTTCCTTTCGAAGGAAATTTCGATAAATTTAGGGGATTATCTTTGGCCGAATCCATGACAAAAGCTACTTTGTTTCTAGTTATTTGTTTCCTTTCAGTATTATGTTAACATGCATTTAGTTTAAATGAAATTCCGATCCCACTACGTAGTTCTGGTGGAGTTACATTTAAAAAAAAAAAACTAACGTTTTTTTGCTAAGTACCTGACCTTGTTCCAATGTCTGTCTACTCTTTTAAATTCAATGAAAAAAAGATTTTTGCTCATTTTTTATTTTTTTTACTTATTCCTTGTGCATATTTACTTTTCAGATGGCCAAAAATAACACGGCTTGACCTTTTGGATATCACGATTCTAAAATTCAATGATTACAAATTCGATATCTCTTACAAATTTGAAATTATGGAATCCAAAAATTTAAAACGAGAGTGATAGTGAGAAGGAACCTGAGTTTATTTCAAATATTCTTGAACAATATGAAGAGAATTTCAAACTGAATTTAGAAGAGACAGAAATCATTAATATTGGCACTAAAATAGAGGTTAAAGAGATCAAAATCAATACGTATTTAAATAAGGAGTATAGAAAAGAGATGATTGAAATCTTAACCATATTTCAAGATATATTTACATGGTCATGGATGATATGCCCGAAATTTCTACAAACATAGTGATTCACAGATTGTCGACTGATCCAAATTTTTCACGGGTAAAGTAAAAATCGCGTAAATTTAAGCCAGATATAAGTTTTAAAATCAAGAAACAAATTGAGAAGTAGCTCAATGCCAGAATTATCATCATATCTCATTACCCTATTTGGCTTTCAAATCTTGTACTTGTTCCAAAGAAAAGTAGAGAAGTGCGGGTATGTATCGATTATAGGGATCTCAACAAAGTTAGTCCGAAAGATGATTTTTCTCTGTCAAACATTCACATTTTTCTAGACAACACGGTTGGACATAAAATCGAATTTTTTGGTGATTATTTCAGCGAGTATCATCAGATTCTGATGGCAAAAAATGACAGGAAAAAAACTGCTTTCATCACTCTATAGGAACATTTTGTTATCGGATAATGCCTTTTGGATTGAAAAATATCGGAGCTACCGATCAACGGACTATGATCACCCTGTTCCACGACATGGTTTATAAGGAAATAGAGATTTATGTGGACGACATTATCATTAAATTCAAGAAAACTGAAGACTATCTGGTTGACTTAAAGAAATTATTTGAAAGGTTAAGAAGGTATAATTTAAAGTTAAACCCTGCAAAATGTGCTTTTGAAACTCCTGCCAGTAAATTGTTGGGGTTTATTATCAGTAAAAAGGGAATAAAAATTGATCTGATGAAAATTAAAACAATTCAAGAGATGCCCATATCGAAAACTCAGAAGGGCGTGAAAGCTTCTTGGGGAAGGTCAATTTTATCAACAGATTTATTGCTCAATTAACGTCTACATGTGAGCCTTTGTTCAAATTGTTAAAGAAGAATGCGTCGATACACTGGAATGAAGAATGTCAGCAGACCTTTGATAAAGTCAAGGATTATTTGTTGAACCCTCTAATTTTAGTGTCACCCAAGCCTAATCAACCTCTGATCATGTATCTGTCTTTACTTGATGAGGCTGTAGGATGTGTTTGGGACAACATGATGATTCAGGAAAGAAAAAACAAGTTATCTATTACCTTAGTAAGAAATTCACCGCATATGAGGTTAATTATTCCTTTTTTGTGAGGAGTTGTTGCCCTTTAAATTGGGCAACTCAAAAATTGAGGCATTACTTATTTAGTCTCACTACTTACCTCATTTTTTGCTTTGATTCTTTGAAATATCTGTTGGAAAAATCAATGCCGACAGGGTATATGGTAAAGTGGCTGATGATCCTTTCGAAATTCGATATCAAGGGACAGGCCATAGCAGACCATTTGGCAGAGAATCCGAGTGAAGATGATTACGAGCCATTGCATACCTATTTTTCTGACAAAAATAGATCTTATTCATTGGCGCATCAAAAGATATGATTGAACAATACTCTGGGCGGAGGCTATTCTTTGATGGTGTTTCAAACTCTTTCGAGGTTGAAATCGTAGCCATTCTTATATCACCCGAAGGAGAGAACTACCATGCCGCTATTAAGTTGCGATTTCCTTGCACCAATAACATGATCGAGTACAAAACTTGCATTTTTAGGTTGAAAATGGCATTGAAAATGGAAATTAAGAATTTAGTAGTGTTTAGTGATTCCGACCTACTTGTACATCAAACACTAAAGTAGTGGGTGATTCGAGATTCAAAAATTATGCTATATCATTGTAGCTTTCTCAGTTTGGCCGATAGGTTTAGAAATTTGGAATTTAGGCATATTCCAATCGTTCCTAATATAGTGATATCTAGGAATTCATAAAAATAGGATCTTATCCTCCGGGCCCCGATTCAGTCGCCAAGAGCTTTTTGCATAGAATGTCGTCAAAATTTTTCTTGAACGGAAAGGTGTTATATAAGAAGACATCAGATTCGGGCCTTCTAAAGTGCATCAATAGAAAAGAAACTGATTATATTATAAAAGAAGTGAACAACGATGTATGCGAATTTCATATAAATTGGCACTTATTGGTTAAGAAAATCGTGAAAATGGGATATTTCTGACTCAGCATGGAGTATGACTGTGTAGATTTTGTTAGAAAATGTATAAAGTGTCAAATGCATGCTGACGTTATACGTGCTTCTCCTACAGAATTACATAGTATGACTGTTCCTTGGCCGTGCTCCATCTGGAGAATTAACGTAATTGGAACCATTGATCTCCCTGCCTCGAACGGGCATCGATTCATCTTGGTGGCGATAGAGTATTTTATCAAATTGGTCAAAACAACATCTTACAAGAATGTAATCAAGAAAGTAATAGCCAATTTTCTGAAGAACCACATTATCTGTCATTTTAGGGTGCCGAAAACATTGAGTACTGACAATGCCAGAAACCTCAATAATGATATGGTAGATGGATTATATGAACAATTCAAGATTAAATACCGAAATTCTGCTATCTACAGGGCTCAAATGAATGGAGCTGTAGAGGCCGCAAACAAAAATTTGAAGAAAATTATTCGCAAAATGATGAAAAGACACTAAAATTGGCATAAAAAGATGTCGTATGTATTAATGGTTTATTGGACTACAATTAGAACTTTTACTAGAACAACGTCTTATGCTTTCGTGTATGGAATGGAAGCAGTACTACGCGCAGAGGTTGAAATTCCCTTATTGTACATTTTAATGGAAACTCAGTTAGAGGAATCTGAATGGATTAAGCAACGACATGAGCAACAATTTCTGATTGGTGAAAAACAGCTAAAATGTCGTCTGTCATGGACAATGTTATCAAAGGTGAATGGCCCGTACTTATAACAACAAAGTAAAATCTCGCCTATTCGAAAAAGGAAATAAGGTCCTGAAGTGAATTCTTCTTATTCAAGATGAAACCAAAAGAAAATTTGTCCCAAATTGGCAGGGACCTTTCATTGTTAAGAAGGTATTGTTCGAAAGAGTGCTCAATTTTACGAAGATTGACGGACAGATTTCTTCTCAGCCAATTAATTCAGATATGTGCAACAAATTTTTTATCTGATTATGTGAGTTTCTTTTTGAAATACTGTTTAGGGTGGACTAAAAGGTCGGCCTTCTTTTTTTCCCTTGAATTTTTACCCCTAATTTTTCCCTTTGAACCTCCAGAATAATCTATTTCTTCGTTTGATAACCCCCCTAAGGAAAAAAGCCCCACACTAGGGCAGATTTTATTTTTTGTTTGTTTTTTAAAAAAACCAATCAAAAACCAAACTGGAGCAATTTTTAGTTTCAATAACCCTATATTTGGGCAAATTTTGATAGGATGCGATCCTAAAATTTTTAAAATCCCTTGAACGATCTACTTTCAAACCTTAACATTTTTAACACTCCACCTGACCCCATTACAAAAGTCCAAAAGCTCCCAACCTCCGCCTTAGCGATATATCTAATAGAAAATTTTTTAATCAAATGGCAAATGATGTAAATAAACCTTCGCTAATTTTATAAGGAAAGAATTGTTACATTGATGCCATTAATCTTGAAATATATTTCTGAATCGATAAAGGCTATTGGTCAATTTTTTCATTAGGTGAAAACCTGAAAATGCGCCTTTCAAAAAAAAAAGAAGAGAAAGAAAAAACAAAAAAACAAAAACAAAAAGTAAAAGTAAAAGAAAAAGAAAATAAAATAAATGGGTGGGGGTAATCTTAGTGAAAACCCAAAAAGGTGCTAAGGTAGGGTTTTGAAGCACCAATTGAGCCGTGAATAGAAAGTAGAGGGTCAACTATTAAGAAGTTGGTGACTATGTTCATTTGAATTTTTCCTCGTATTGAGGTTTTTTTGGCAACATTAAATTTCAGGAAGGGGATAACAGAAGGGATCAAATGTGACGTTTCTTTCATCATAGACAGGCCACTCAAATTTGTATCCGAGTATCTAAATCATCTTTCGTAAACTTAATAAAAGTCATTTTTCTTGTTGAAAATTATTTTTACTCTATTTCTGTGTCGTTGTATGAAATAATTTTATTCAAAACTTTTACGTATTTTCCATTAAATTCAACCAAGAGACAATCTCCGTAATTTATCTTAATGGGTGCATATATGTATTTTTCGTGGTATAAACATGATTGGCTGAGTACAGATGCTAGCAGATCAAGAGAGAGTTGCACAAAATTTTCAAACCGAACAGTTTCTCGATATCAAAAGATTCATGTTTCTGAAGGTTTGAGAGATCACACAATGGTGGCATTATATTTCGTATTGATTGTTTTTATTTGCTTTTGTAGGACTGGATTACGCACGTCTTCTTGAAAAAAAAGGAGCAACAACACTTATTTAACTAAATCTGATCTATACGGGGACAAATTTTTCACAAAGGTGATATTTGATTTCATAAGTAAATTTAATGTTTGCTTAGAAAAATAGCAAAAATTGCTTCACATCTTTGATTCAAATACATATTTTCATGCAACTGTTATTTCGTTGGATTTGAATTTTATTCCACAAACTCTTATTTCATTGAACTTGGATTTTATCTCACAAACCGTTATTTTGTTGGATTTAGATTTTATCCCATCAACTGTTATTCTGTTGGGTTTGGATTTTACTCTACCAACCGCTATTTAGTTGGGTTTAAATTTTATCCCACCGACCGTTATTTTGTTAAGTTTGGGTTTTATCTCACCAACTATTATTTTGTTGGATTTAGATTTTATTCCACCAATCATTACTTTATTGGATTCGGATTTTGTCCCACCAACATTTCATTTCGTTAGGTTTAGATTTTCCAATCTATTAGATTTTACTAGTTATTTGGACTAGGGTTAGATCCCGCTGATCAATTTAAATGTTCAAATATTTCAATTTTAACTAGAACTCACGTCGTTTTCTTTGAATCAGATGCAGTTGGAGCAGACAGGTAATTAATTGGTGTTTATGTCTTTGTCTTGAATTTCTGCGAAACTCAGACAAAGAGGAACAAATTGTAAACACCAAAATTTTTTTTGCCAATTCATTCATTTTTATTTTATTTTTAGTTATTTCGTTTTATTATTGTTGATATCTTTTGTGAGGACCCGAAATTTTTTTTATTTTTATAGAATATTACTGGAATATTTAAATGATTATTCACTCATTTTCTCCGAATTATTTATTTCGACCATTTTAAATCCATTTATATGGAACGATGCCTCTTTATATTTTTAAAGCGTTTTGTTGAAAAATTCGCTTTTCAAAAATTTTTTAGTCCGAAACGACGGGTGCACGTTTTTCTAGGCTATACTTGAATCGGGAGTGTATTAATATTGGAGAATTAAGAACGATCAATAATAGATTAAGAAAGGTTAATTGAGGAATTAATACTCAATTCACGTGAGGACTCGTAAAAGTATTATTTTTAAACTCCTAATTTTGGCTCAATTAATTATCTATTTGGATTTTTGCCCCGAATATTATTTTCTATCCTTATTAGACCTAACTACATGATTTTATAGCTTCGTTATATTTTTAAAGTATCTCGTTTCAAAAATTATTTTCTAAGAAGCTTGTTTAGTGAAAAAGTGAAAACGTGTCCGAAAACTTTAGCCAATTGGGAGTACAATAAACTCGAAAAATTGGAGACATGTACAATGGTCTTAAAATAGGTAAATTTAGGTTTAAGTACTCAAGTGATAGTTGGTGGTACGATCGTTACAAGAATTTCTCGAAGGTTTCATTTTATCGCGCCTAAATTGGAAATACGTATTTCACGCGCGCGCTTAATTGAGGGACTTTGGACCATTATTTTGGGACAATTAAGAATGAATAATATTTATATGAATGTAAGTGCCTTAGAGATTTAGTGCACTAGTGCAACAAACTTAAGAGAAATCGAGCACAAAACGCGCGCGTATGCGCACTATTTGCAATTGACTTTTGCGCACCTAAACTATTAGACGTTAAGCGTTCTTCGTACGCCTAAGGGGCAGACCAAACATTTCATTTCTCCAAGCTTCCATGGCCGGCTAGCAGACAGCAAAGGAACAACCGAAAACTCTCCAACATTTCCTCTACAAAACTTACTCAAATTACCACCAAATCTTCTCAAATTTTAGCACTACTTAGCCTAAGCCTTGGAGTTCATATCTAGCTAAAAAGGGGAGGCTTTTCACTGCTCACTTAGGAGCAAGGAGGGACTGAATTTCTGACTTGAACATCAACTAGAGTAAGTCATGATCAAGCCTTCTAACTTCAATTCTTGGAAGTTCTAGTATATCTTTTAGCTCTTAATTTCTTATGGGTTGTTATTGTTGTTAAAAAATGGAAGGTGGGCTCTATGAACTCCCACCTCTGTCTTGATAGCTGATATGGTGATTGATGCTGTTTATAGTGTTCGTTTAGTGTTTGAAATGGTGGATTAATGGAGTATAATTAGTAGAAACCTCAAGAAACTCATGGGATAGAAAAATTTCGATTCTGCCCCTGCCTTGTTCGGTTATTTTAAGGCCAAATTTTAATGATCTAATGGCTTGAATATGATATTTATGATATTTATATATTGTATTAGTTGTGTAAAAATTTTCATTGGAAAATATTGAGGTTTGGTTGGGCAAATGAATTTCTTTGTGAAGCTAGTCAAGCTGGAAAACTGTTTTCGTGTAGCTCTGTCCAGCGATAGTGTTTCTGCTGTAACTTTGTCTTCTGATGTCGAAATCAAGTGCCGTCAGTGGCATTTAAAACTAGACATCTACACCTTTATAACGGTATAAAATACACATTTTGGTTCCATGTGTGTGAGCCAAACCAATCGTTTTAAGAAGGCTGCCCTGTTTCTCTGTTCTGCTGGAATGATTTGATGATGCTGCAACTTTAGGCTTAATTTTGAGCCAGTTGCATGCTGAATCTTAAAACAATTTCTTCTGTGAAATTATAGCCCTATGAATTTATTTTCTAACAGTATCAACCATGCTCAAATCAAAGTTAAATTGAGTGAGTTATGATCAAAATACGGTGACTGCCTTGTTCTTGAAAACCTTAGATTTGGACAGATTAGATGTGAGACTTGTTGTGGTCTTATTAAATGAATTTCTTGATGCTAAACACCTACCAAATGTACCATGTATACTCCTTAGACTTTTCTTGCACAAATGAACCATGTTTGGAGGTTTTCCTTAGCCGAATGTTTGGAAACGGAGAGAAAGGGAGCTAAAGGCAGTTTTGCCTTGGTAATTTCAAAACTTTGGTTGATTGGTTAACCACCTTCCCGAAGGTATTTTTCCACGAAATTTGATAGAGAGATTCCCTTCATGTAGGAGTACTATACTGCAAAATTGGGTATCAATCCAAGTCCGTTTCGACACTTAACTAAAGGTCCAAAGTCAGAAACCCAAATCTGGAAATTGTTCAACAGTCTTGAATTTTCCCTAATTTTGAGCCACCATATCTTGGTGCTCGAAACTCCGAGTCTCGATCCGCTTGTTCTGTCCTAAACCTTACTTGCACCTCTAATTGGGTTATAAATTTCAAGGGTTGGTTTGCAACGAGTGAATTCTGCTGAATTTCCAAAATTAGCGAAAAACCAACCCCGGCTCAATCCTGGGTGATCTGGAACAGCAACTTTAAACTCATTTTTGAATACCTTCCACTTAGATTCATGGAAACGTGTCTTCTAAGAACTTTTAGTACTTTCCGAGAGGTTTCTAACGGTATAAAGTTTTCCAATTTTAGACTTGTATCGAGTGAGATACGATTTTTCAAAGATCCATAACAAAACTGAAATTTTCCAACTTTCAAGGAAATAGAGTTTTCCAAGAACTCTTTATTCTTTCGACATTATGCAAATGTTTTAACCTCGATTTCCAAGATAAAAATCCAAATGCTCCTGTACTTTATGAAACGCCACTCGAACCTCGATTTACAAGTAATTAAGGTTCCTTTTCACGAAATTCCCAGATTGTTATAGTGCACGAATTATTTCTCGATAATTGGGTTGTGTGAATAATAATTCACTATTATTTGCTCAGGCGCACACGAGAACCTTCAAGAGGATCCTACGGTGGACACTTGAACTTTTCTTAACCCTACTTGCACTTAATACTCGGTAAGTGTCAAGTGTTTGACTACTTGAACTCTATGGACTTGATTACATGCTTAGCCTACTTGGTTTTAAAAATGAAGTCGAGTGTGTACTTTATCGCACTCGTTCTCATTTGAAACAAATGACTCATGCTTAACATGATTTGCCTGGTTTACATGACCTGGAATACATGCTTAAACCTGTCAAATGCTTGAATACATGACATGGTATGCTATGATTGCATACGTCGTTGGAGTGAATCTCCTCGACACTTACATGATACATGGGGGACGCCCAAACTCATAGGTCGACCTTGGAACTCGAGTCGGCATGGGTTTGGTCGGGAACCTCGGTGAGCCATGAGATTCACATGATAAGCTTGATCCATTGGAGAGATCTTGCTTGGCATACTCGTGGAGTATAGCCTTTTAAATGTCATGCGGGCCCGAAGCGGTGTATGGTGGACGGATGAGAAGTAAATGGAGATCTACGGTTTGGAAATATCAACCCGGTTGACGGAGAGTCATCGCGGGAAGATATACGAATGAACTGGCAAAACAAGTGGAATTTAGCTCCTGAGAGCTACCATATCCTTGCACTGTTTCTATTTACATTTTTTTATTGGCATTATTAATTACTTGCAAGCTATCACTTGAATTGTTACTTGGGCTTGTTACCTGAACTATGTGCTTGCATGTGTGTTCTTGGCCTCACGAGCGTTTTGCTCACCCTGTAGATTTATTTTCCTTAACAGGACTGGAATGGAGTAAACGCGGAGAAATCTCCTTTTGGATATATTTTGTTTTAGGGTTTCAAGTGTATTTTGGTTTGACTCCTTTATGATTGTACTTTTGGAACTTTAATGTATCATTCGGATATATGTGATGTATATTTTGAAATTTAAGTTGTATTATGCACACCCGACGTGCGGGTTGGATAATGGATGGATATTGTTAAGCATGAACGCTTCC
>NC_040041.1:17184971-17295063 GCF_003713205.1 Coffea eugenioides
TCCTCTCTTGCCACCTCTAGTCCTTGGAGGTGGTTTGAAAGCAAGTGCTTCCTGCACACCAGCTGATTTATTGTTGCCGTAGTTAACCTTCTCTTTCGCTCTTTCTCAACCATACAAGCAGCAGCAATGATTCTGGAACAAGTCCAACCATTTAGATGTAGAAATTAATCAAATTTTTAAAAAGATGAAAAACAGTTTAGTCGATTAGTGTATATTTTTCCTTCCCCCGTGCCAACTTTTTTCTATGCAGTTCCCTGCAGCGGTTTGACTTTTGTGTCTTTCCGTGTAACAATTTTAACAGTGAATAAATAAGTCAAAGTATTGCTCATCCCACTTCATTGCATTTAGCGAACTACCTGAAAAGCTCTTCAGCAGTTAAAAAGAAAGAGAGAGAGATGAAATATATCGATGAGAGATGAGCAATTGAATTGGTTGAATTAACTGACTTCACTATAAAATACTCTTCAATAGAGCAAAATTGAAAAACAAAACAAACTCATTGCCCCTCACTTAAACAGGATATCAAATCAGAATGCGCCAATCATGACCGAGAAGCATGTGGAGCAATTTTAATAATTCAAAAGCAGTTTATAGTGCTCAGCAAACACAAACAAATTCACCTTGTAATGCTATACAAACTGTAGTCTGCAAAGAAACCCATATAAACCTCGGGTTCCAAAATTTTTTTTTATAGTTCATTTGATTCGCCTTAACACAAATCAATAGTGACATATTCTAAATTTCTTAGACAAATATAACACACAAGCACCGGTCTAAAATCTGTAAGAGTCCTCTTATGTGGCATCTCATTCAGTACCTCAACACAAATCAATAGTGAAATACTCTAAATTTCGTAGACAAATATGACACGCCGGTGTAAAATCTGTAAGTCCTCTTATGTGGCAGATAGTTATGATTCCAGTTAAATCATTAGCTAAGCATGAAGTTGTTTGGATTTTGATGTCTTCTGTTTGAAAAAAATATTACAGTATTCTTTATTTGGCACTAAATGGATTCCAATTCTTTTTAGTTTGATCGAGTAAATGCAACCATTGATAGCAATTATTTGGATAAAAAAGTGCAAGAAGCTGCTTTCCCATCTAATGCTAATCATCTAGTAAGTGAACTAAAGCATCATACTGGTTTTCTAAAAGCAAAATATCACGACTTGGGTCAAAGGGTTAGTCTAAGCAATTTTTGGACCGAAATCCACTAATCTAAAATGGTTAACCCAAGTTATTTAAACCCAAGCTTATAAGCCATTCCTTTTCTCTTTCCTCTATTCATTTCCAATCCACTTGGCTGTGCTTTGAACTCTGGAGGTGGCCCCCGTATGTGGCACGCAGTTTCTGACACTTCATTACATAGTCAAAACCACAATCCGTTGGCTCTGACACTCCATTATGTAGTCAAAATCACAATCGGTTGGCTCGGACTTCTCGTTGATCCAGACTCACCCTACGCAAAAATCATGTGAGGTTCGCTCTGCATGACACGTAGTACTGGTCCAAAATGGTTATTCCAAGTTACTCAATAGCCAAAGGAGCCAAACTTATAAGCCATTCCTTTCCTCTTTCCACTTCCGATGTGGGATGCCTCACAAAATATTGATTGCTCTTGGATAAATAGCAAAATTGGGATTTAAATTGTTAATCATGATAATTATAAAATGTTGTTGGTTTTAATGGTGAAGTAAAATGAAGTTGGCAAAAATTTGTAGAGCACAATGATGGAGTGATTTTAGGTTTGCAATTGGCTGTATATTTTAGTATTAATTATACCTTTATTGAATGAGTTTTGTTTATGCCACGAAGAGATTAAAAATATTGGTCAAATATTTGTACTCTAGGTCATTGAATTCATTATGCATTGTTGTGTGAATTGCTCGATATTGTTGATCAGATCCTTTTGTGTGCCACATAAAATATTGTCAAGCGCATATGTTATCCAACTTGAGATTGGTTGCTAGGTTTATTATTGTTCTTAGAAGATACTATCGTTGTTTCCGAAATGAATGCTATACTTTCTATTTACAATGAATATTCCTTAAAAAGAAAAAAAAAATCAAAACCATAACATGTTCAAACTTTTGTGCTCTCAATCAATTCAAGATATTCAATTGGCTAATGATATTGCCAGATTAGGTATTTATGCGAGAACAATTTTTAGCGAAGAACAATTTTATCCCTCTAGTCAAAGTCATTAATTCATTTGAAAGAATTTTTGGATCCATACCAAACCTCCCCCATCTAGGTTTCCCATAAAATGTCTCCGATCTCATCGTTTGGTGTTCATAATCTTTTACCATTCAAATCAACCGATTTCAACATACGTGCTTTGTCAAAAATCTTATTTCTCAAATTCGACGTCCTTTCTTTAACCAATCACAAATGCTTCATCAAAGCACTTGGCTTCCAGTTTTCATAAACACTCTCTTATCTCTGATTATCTCTACACTAGGAAATTAACTGCCACCTCCACCATGGCTGCCACTACCATGGACGGAATCCTAAATTAATCTGTTATTGCCTAAGCCATTAAAGTGGATGTGCTATTCAAAGTCATTATGAAAAAAGAGAAACAACATTTTCTCAATTCAAAATAGAAAAAATAGTAAGAAATAGGGAAAAGAATTCACTTTTATGTAGAGAAATTTTGTTGGGTTTTATGGATATTTGAATCATTGATAGTTCAAGGGCTGGATTTTCTTTCTTCATTTTTGTTCTTTCCTTTGCCAAACTTCAAAAGAATATGAAGTTTTACAATAGCCAATAAACTTGATAGTTAGTACATTCAATCTATCCTGAAATTGGGATGGAGCTAGTACTGAAAGTTTGTGAAGAGAGATAGGGTTCAATTAAGATAAAGGAAGAGGCCAGATTGAAGACAAAAATCAATTTTTGAGAGGTTTGAAATTTAAAGAGGCTATTGATATGGGCTCTAGAACAACTTTGCTAAATTGATGACTTTGACTGAAAATGGGCAAAGTTGTCGTTGAGTTAAAAAATTACTCTAGCAGCTAATATTTGGTCTAGCAATATCACTAACCATTCAATTTAGGCTTGGGTTTTGTGCATGTTAAACCAGTTGAAAATGTTAAAGATACAAAAAGAAATAAGTAGTTTTCATATAAAATTTAAGTTTTCAAGCGGTAGAGAAAAGTGGATCTTTCTCTCTCTTGGGAGTTGTGCTTTCTTCTTCCTGGGTGTGGGAGTTTATGTTTGAAAGGTCAAACAGTTTCAATAGTTTTCAAAAGCTCACATTGAATTCCCAAATGCCTTGCTACCAACAAAATCAGATTATGTAGGGACCGACGACAAATCTGCACTTTTTGTCCGAAACCAGAGTATTTACGGCTGACAAATGAAGAGCATACTGGTAACGAAAACAGAGCTCATACCTGCATGGGTGCAACAAAAAACTAGTCTTTCCACTCAACCGTCCCATTAGCTTTGACAGGTAAAGGGTTAACATCTCCCTGCTGAACTTTGTCCGATCGTGTTTTTGTCTTTTATTTCTTCTTCTTTTTTTTTCCTCTGGTGGCGGCAGGTCTTATTTTCTGCTTGTGTAAGTCTTAGGAGTAGTAGTCCTTTTTGGTCAGTAAAGATCAGACTTTTTTCTTGCTTGGCGGGATCAGCTCTTGGTTAGCTTGCTTTCAAAATCAAAAGTTGTGTTTGGTATTTCCTGGGAGGTAAAGCGTCAATGGCAGAGGAACTAGCTTCTATAATGCAAAGGTTCACACTCTCTGAGCAAGAGTTGGGAGGTACAGCTCTTGAACTGGGAGATGCTAACACGGGTATTCAGGAGTGCCAGCTGAGTCTGGTAGGAAGAGTGATAGGGGAGAAGATGATTAACTTTGTGGGGGTGAAAAATTTTGTAAGCCTGGCTTGGGGCTATCCTCGTGGGTTGACTGTTATGGAGTTAGCACCTAACTTGTTTCAGTTTATCATTCTGAGTGCTACTGATAGAGAGAGGATTCTGAATAGAGGACCTTGGATAGTAGATAGCCAAATATTGATCCTCAGAAGGTGGTATAATGGGATAGAGGAGGACAATGGTGCTTTTAAGTTGGCTCCTTTGTGGATACAGGTGTGGAATCTTCCTGTACATTGGATCTCGAAAGAGGTTGGGTGGGAAATTGGATCCATTTTTCCAGAAGTGAAGGAGGTTATAATACCCCAAACGGGAGGAAAGGAAGGGAGGCACTTGAAGATATTGGTGATCGTAGATATTTCCCATCCGCTGGTGAGAGGATCAGCAGTAAAGCTTAGTGGAGTAGGGAAATGGATTAGTTTCAAGTATGAATGGTGCCCGGACTTCTGTTATGGGTGTGGTATAGTTGGACAAAGTGGGAGAAATTGTAAAACTTTTTCTAGCATAGGGAGAGGACTATCAGATAACCAATACGGACCCTGGCTAAGAGGTTATTGGAATAAAGGAATTCCACAGGCTGAATAGACCATAAGTAGAGGAAGACAAGATAAGGTGCTGTGGGGTTTTAAGGATGGGGAACTGGTGCGAAAAGGAGGAAGTGAGGACCCTCAGGGGTTGGAGAATGGCACGAAGGGAGGCTATGAACAAAGGGTTATGAGAAAAGAGGTGCCAACCACAGTGATAGAAGGACAGGAAAGGGAGGCCCAAGTAATTCCAACTATAATGAGCCAGGAGGATAGTTTAGAGGGGACAAGCAGAAATTCGAGAGTTTCAGCACCTGTTGAGGTACAAGACAAGGAGACAAATAGCATTACTGAAGGACAGGATATGAGGTCAGGAGACCAATGTAGCATTGAGAGGGAGAGGAGAAGCGAGGCAACAAATGTTGTTACTGTGGATGAGGGGGATGTAGGGATGGAAGAACTGCTGCAGGTAGAAAATGAGATACAGGAGAGGAAGCAGGTGGCTATCCAGAAGATGAACACTAGGATTAGAAGACAACTTAAGCCTTCGAGCAGGAGGAGGACTCCTTTAGGTGAAACGGATGGACATGTCAGTAACATAGAGACTAGAGGAAAGAGGAAAACGTATCAAGAGGATATTGAAATGGAAGAAGCTGAATGTGAGTGCTTGAATTTAAAAAGGAATAAGGTGGATCAGTCCTTGGAAATACGGTTAGAGATTGCTGAAGGTGGGAGGGGGACCAGCCTTAATGGGTCCCCAAGTGGATAATGAGAGTGCTGGTGTGGAATTGCCAAGGTGCAGGGAGCCCCTTGACAATTCCCTAGCTGAGGGAGGCTTGCAACCTCCTCTCCCCAAGTGTTGTTTTCTTGTGTGAAACTAAGAATAGGGACAAGTATATGGAGGCTGTCAGGAAAAGGGTAAATTTTGATCATAGTGTGATTGTAGAGTCTATGAATAGGTCTGGGGGATGGCCCTTTTTAAGAAACAGGAAATGAAAATTACAAAAATACATAAGACAGCGTTCATCATTGAGGCTCATATAGTGGACCACAGTCAACATACCGATTGGTGGCTGATTGGTATATATGCAAGTTGTGATATGGCAACTAGGAAGAATCAGTGGAAAGTGTTGAATGAAAGGAAAAGACTATGGGGACAAAGGTGGATAGTTGCAAGAGATTTTAATGATATAGTGTCCAATGAAGAGAAATGGGGAGGAAGAAGAAGAGAGGAGTGGACCTTTAGAGATTTTAAGCATTTCATTGCTGATAATGAGCTGATCGATGTAGGTTTTGATGGGAATCCTTGGTCTCGGTGTAATAATTGGGAACATGAAGGAGAAATTAAACAAAGGCTGGATAGAATGCTTTGTACTCATACCTGGTTAGAGATTTTTGACAAAACAAGAAGCAAACATGTCGACAATTACAGCTCAGATCATAGTATGATTATGGTTGATATTGAATCTGAAAAGGACAAAAGAAGGAAAAAATTCATTTTTGACAAAAGATGGGTACAACAAGAAGGGATTACACAAGTGATTGAGGAAGCTTGGAAATTAGAAGTGGAAGGATCAAGAATGTACCAAGTCACTAGAAAGATTTCTAATTGTAGAGTGGCTCTTCTGAAGTGGAAAAATAGTTTTCAGCATAACTCTAGGAAAGATATTAACAGAATCAAGGCAGACATGGAGAGGCTTAAAGAGTCAACTGAGTTTCACAGAGGAGCTATGGATGACCTTAAGACTCAACTTAAGAGAGCTTACTCTAATGAGGAAATGTAATGGTCTCAAAAATCTAGAGTTACTTGGTTGAAGAAGGGGGACAAAAATTCACAGTTTTTCCATGCTAGTGTCAAAGGTAGAAGGAAAAGGAATAGGATGGTTAATGTTCAAAGAGATGACAGATCATGGACTTCAAATGAGAAGGAACTAGGAGAGGAAGTGGCTAGCTACTACCAACAACTCTTTGATAGTCAAGGCACTGAAGGCGTTGAGGATATCCTGAGGGGAATACCAAACACAATTTCTGATCAAATGAATACAAATTTGACTAGAACTGTCACTGAGGTTGAGATTAAGTCTGCACTTTTTTCTATGAATCCCAACAAAGCCCCTGGGCCTGATGGGATGACACCTCTATTTTTCCAAAAATTCTGGAGGGTTATCAGGTCTGATGTTGTTCCAGCAATCCAGAGTTTTTTCCACTCAGGTTTCATGCTAAAGTCTCTTAATCACACGGTTGTCTCTTTGATTCCCAAAGTTGAGATGCCAATCAATCTTAAACAGTACAGACCCATAAGTCTTTGCAATGTGTTGTATAAAATCATTTCCAAAGTGCTTGCCAACAGACTGAAACATAATCTGGACTGTTGTATAAGCAAGAACAAGGCAGCTTTTGTTCCAGGGAGACAAATATTAGATAATGTCATTGTGTCCCATGAATATCTCCATTATCTGAAAAACAAAAGACAAGGTTCAGTAGGGTGTATGGCATTAAAACTTGATATGGCAAAAGCCTATGATAGGGTTGAGTGAAAATTCTTAGGTGCAATCATGCAGAAAATGGGATTCTCAGAGAGATGGATAAACTGGATATGGCAATGCTTATCAATTGTCTCATACTCGTTCAAGATTAATGGTGATCAGAAAGGCTATGTCACTCCCAAGAGAGGTATAAGACAAGGGGATCCTCTATCCCTCTATTTGTTCTTAATCTGTTATGAGGGTCTATCAAACCTGCTGCGAAGAGCTGAGGCAAGCAAACTGATGTCAGGTATTAGTATCAGTAGAAGAGGCCCATCAGTATCACATTACAAAGACGAAGGAGCAGCTGTTTGGTTTTATCATAAATAATTGCCAACAAAGGATGGCAAGCTGGAAAAACAAAATGCTCAGCAATGCAGGGAAGGAAGTGCTACTCAAAGCCATCACAATGGCCTTGCCTACGTACGCCATGTCCTGTTTCAAACTTCTAGGAAAACTCTGTAAAGATATTAGTGCTATGATGGCAAGGTATTGGTGGGAAGAAGACAAGGGAAAAAAGAAGATGCATTGGTGTTCCTAGTCAAAACTCACGAAGGACAAAGGCAGAGGGGGAATGGGATTCAGGGACCTGCAAAATTTTAATAAAGCTCTCCTTGGCAAGCAACTCTTGAGACTGGTAACATGCCCAAATTTATTGCTAAGTAAAATTATGAAGGCGAAGTACTTTCCAGACAGATCATTATTCCAGTGTAAGGTGAGCCCAACTGCTTCATGGGTTTGGAAGCGTATGGCCAGTGTTAGAGATGAAGTGAGGAAAGGAATTTGGCAGAAAATTGGGGATGGTAGCAGTACCAACATTTGGAAAGATCGTTGGATCCCAAATAACAAAGGAGGGACACCTACTACTCCTAAACCCCAAAGCTGCTGCCTAAACAAAGTGAAAGAACTGATAACAAACTTCAGGTGGAATAGACCACTGATTTTCAGTACTTTCAATGGAAAAGATGCTAAAGAAATCCTCAAAATCCCAATAAGTATGGCAGGAAGGGCAGATAGCAGTTACTGGATAGCAAGCAACAATGGAAACTACACTGTGAAGTCAACCTACAAGATGTTGGAAGGGGAGAAGAAAACTACTAATATTGGAAGGGGAGTAGCTAGAGGGCAAGGGGAAACCAGCTTTAATGGATAGAAGGAGAAAGATTGGAGCAAAATGTGGAGAATGGACATTAAGGGTAAACACAAGACCTTTCTATGGAAATGTCTAACCAAGCTCTACCAGTGAACGAGCTCATATACTACAGAACTAGAATGGGGGAACCAATTTGCCAAGTATGTGGTGCAGGAGAGGAAACCATAGAACACTTGTTTTTCTTTTGCAATCCAGCAAAGGAAGTATGGAGGTTCGCACAAGTGCAGTGGGATGGCATTGTTGACAGTAGAGGCAATTTCAACAAATGGTGGAGTGGACTAATGGAAGCAATAAGCAGAAATGAAGGTCACCAACACCAAGCTCTTACTGTGAACATTCTCTGGCAACTGTGGAAAGCCAGAAATGAGAAGGTCTTTAACAACAAGTGTAGGAATCCTTTTGACATTGTACAGAAAGCTCATCTAGAATAGATAGAGTACACTGAAGTGAAAAGTAGAGAGAAGCGGGTGAGCAGCTAGGAAACATCAGCTAGTGATGAAGAGGGACCGTGTGACATTATACACAACAACAAGATGACAATTGAAGTGGAGGTGAGCTAGCTGAAGGAAAGCAAAATTGTTGGCATTGGCATGCATAGTGGCAACAAAAAACAACAATATGCACGCTGCATGGGCCATGCAAGACAGAAGTACAGGTGACATTTTACTGGATTATACTGCTGCGCTCAAATTATCATTGTGCAAAATCAGAGAAATGCCTTGGCCAGATGTTAATCTGTTAGTTTCATCCGCTCAGTTGTTACGAATGCTGCGAACTCACAAGACACAAGACATCAGACTTTCACATGCTCAAAGCTTTGTTTATGAGCTGCTCATTCAGCTTGGTTGAAAACCAGTGTAATAGATTAGGGAGAAGAATTAGCAAGTATGCTACTACATTAGTAGTGCAAGATGAGGAATATCTAAGTCTTGTGAGGATCTCAAAATTTCATTAATTTTTGAAAATTAAAATCAAAATATTATTTAAATGTTGAAATTATTAAATAATATGTATTTATATTATTAATGACGTTTTCACTTATAAAAATGTTATATTTTAATTTACATGAATTTTTAAAAATTTATTTGACGGTTCGTGTTCAACTAAGCGTTAGGGTAAATTTTTGCGCACTGACGCGCAATGTAGCCCTAAGTTGAAATGTGGGATATGTAGAGGTTATAAAAATGTACAACTAAGCTGAGGATATGTTAAATGGGGAATTCCTACCAGTAGATAAAATTCTGGTGCGTAAACGCGATTCAATTCAAAAATTTCCCACCATTATTAGCATGCCAAAAAGTCAATTAGACTACTCCCTAGACTACCCCAATTTTCCTCCCATCTTGTCACCAGCTACCACCCTTTTCTTACCCCTCTAAACTTCCGCTCCTCTGCTGCAAGAAGAAGCAGAAACCGCTGCCTTCCAAGCTCCAACAGCCTCTCATCTTCAGCCACTCACACCCAGTCTTCAAGCTTCCATTTTCAGCTTCCACCTCCACTTCTTGCTGCTGTCCAGATCGAGCAAGAGGAAGGAGAGGATCGTTGTTGCTGCTGCTACTCTCGCTGCTCCTGCCGCTGCTACTACTGCTGGGTTGTTCGGACCAAGGTGAAGGAGAAAAACCAGCTTCCTATTTCTTCCTTCCACCAATCACAGAACCACCTCAAGCTCACCAAAAACCCCAGAACCCCAGCCCTCTTCATCTTCAGTCGCTGCTGTGCTGCTGCGGTGACTGGCCAGATCGAGAGGGAAACAGAGAGCAAGGGAGCCGGCTGATCCTCTGTGGTTCTAGGAGCAACTTGAGGAACTAGACAATACATTTAGCTAGTAAACAACCCACTTGAAGGTAACAAACTCCAGCTTAGCACCTTAGCCAAAAATTTCAGATTTTGCAGCTTGTGGTTCTTGAAATGTTAACTTGCGTTGGTAAAACTTGTTGGGTTGCTGAACCTCTAAGCTAATGATTGATGAAGCTAGAGGTGTTTTATGTGTTTATATGTGTGTTTTGTGATGATGGTTTTATTGTTGAATTAGTGCTTAAGGAAGTAGATTAAAGGTGCATTATTGCTAGAAAATTCATTGAGCTCTTGAAGCAAAAAGTTCCGATTCTGTCCCTGCCAAGACCGACCTTTTTCATGCGAAATTCTGAGGTTTTAACGGCTTGTATTTGATGTTTATGTGTTTTTGGATTTGTGTGTAAAGTTTCATTGAAAGATATTGAGGTTTGGTTGACCAAAGGTGATGAATTCCAAAACCAGCAAAATCTGGAAATTTTTCCCGTATGGCTCAGGCAGCCATTTTGTTTCGATCATAACTCTGCCCTCCGACGTCGAAATTGAGTGCCGTTAGCGCCATTAGAAACTAGACTCTTCCAGCTTTCCAACGGTGTAAAATTCACGTCCTGGTTCCACCTGAGTGAACCGTGGCAGTCTTTTAAAGTCACCTGTCCTGCTCCACTGGTTCACTGGAAGCCAGGATATGAGCTGCGCTTTGTTGCCAGATTTCGAGCTAGTTATGAGTAGAATTTTAAAACGATTTCTTCTGAAAAATTGTATCCCTATGAGTGTAGTTTCCAACCATGCTCAAATCTAAGTTGAATTGAATGAGATGTGACCAAAAAACGAAAACTGCTCTGCTGTTGAACCAAACTGTCCAAATTTTCCCAGTTTGTGTTCGAGTTTTTGATCTGATTCTTGACAAGAAATTGAGCTTCATGGATTGTGTAAATGTTAAGCTGAATGTCTATGGTCATTTGAGCGAAAATGCACCACTTTCGTAGTTGAAATGATGTTGAGGAATTGAAGGAAAAGGAAGGTATATGCTGTACAAAGATTCTGGAAATTTTTCAGATTTTAGTTGAATTTTGGGGGTCAATTTTGACAAATTTTTGAACTACTTGGGCTGTATACATGTTAACCTATATGGGTAGTATTGTTTGGGTGAAAATGTAGCTTTTGGGTAGTTGAAAAATTTTGGATAAATTGAAGGGGAAATGGACTACTTGCTACCGAATGCACCTGAAATTTTTCCAGCTTTGAATGATAATTGTGAACTGTTTTCACGATAACTTGAGCTCAAATGATTTGTGTATTAATTAAGGGGTTTGTATAGCTCAATTTGGGACAAAAATCTAGTAGAGGTTACGTCCAAAAAGTGGACCAAAATCTTATTCTTCAAGAAGATACCAAAACAGAATTTTTGTTTGAAATTAGAAATGGTTTGATGTTTGGATTTCATTGTGGGTAAATGTGGACCAAAGTTGTCCCGAAAATGTTTTCTAGCATTAACCGTTGTTACTAGGTCCACTTTGAGTTGATAACCTTGAATTTTATTAGACCAAATGCCCTATTTTGAGGAATTTGTCAAATCTGGAAATTTTCCTAAAAACTCAAGTTTTTGCCTTCATGAAAATCATTGGACTAAGTTGGTCGTGGAATTTGGCAAACTTAAGGAGTTTCTATTTTATAGAAATTCTAACGACTAGTTTTACTTGGTTTATATGATTGCCTCTTAAAGGAATTTCCCAAGATATGTTTGGGAAAAATTTGAGGGGAAAATTCCTCTAAATGGTTTAAATGTGATTTTTCTCAACTTGTGACACCAAATTGGTGTTAAATGGCTTATATGATTCTAGAACTTGGATGTTGGAATATTTGACGAATTTAGCAAGTTTTTGGGTTTTAAAGAAACCTCAAAATTTAATTTCACTCGATTTGTGGATTTCACTTTGAGAAAACGATTAATACTAGTTTGGGATTTTTGAGTGAAATTAAATGCTAGTTGACTCGAGTTAAATTCGCCAACTCAAAAGTGGAAATTTATGTGAATTATTTGTATGATTTTAGGAGTTGGTGAAGAGCACAATCTCGATCAAAGTTTGGAATTCTAGACACTTCACTTGAGGTGAGTGTCTCTTGCATGAATCGTGTTTAACTGCTAGTTGAACTACTTGTTAAAAGTACTTGCTAGAGATATCATGAAATGTTATATGCTATGTGATTGCGTGAAATATCACAAGTACAAGTGTTGCAATGTCGATTGGAGCGTGGTCTCGTCGACTAAATAAACCAAACGGATGCACGTACCACGCTCTATTGGAGTGGGAGGTACCTCTCTGCCGTCTTGGTAAAAGTGCTTGCAAAATTCGTGTTGGAGTCGGGCCCGAAAATAAGGGGGAAGACGTTGCTAGGAGATGTGTAGATTAGGGAAAATGTCTACATGGAGTTTAGGTAGTGAAAGTTGACGGAGTGTCAACTACTATAAATTTTCTGATCAAGTGCGTGGACTTTGGCTCCTGAGAGCCCCGTATCCTTTTCTTGTCATGTTATTTCGCTTTCTTAAATTGTTAAGTGCTTAATTGTCTATTTGCACTTGTTAAATTGCCTTATGTGAATTGCATGTTTCGAGGCACCACTGAGCTATTGGCTCATCCCTTCCAAATTGTTTTCCTTGACAGGTTCTGAAATGCATGAAGTCTTGGAGAACTAGAACAGAAATGTTATATTTTGAATGCCCACTTTTGTAATTGTACTTTTGGAAACGTTAGTATCTTTTGGATGATTTTTGTATTTTTGGGAGAATATGAATCCTGTGGTGCTTCTGTGCCCTGGATTAAGAACTTTAAATTGTAAATTAAGTTGAATTTAAGTATACTAAACTCGACGTTTTCGTTGGTACTTGGAATTGTGTTTTGGGCTGTATAAGTTGAATTGTATGAATTATTTAAGTACGTGACTTGCTCGAGAAGTAAGGTTTGTTTTCGATTTATATTTGGTGAAATTAGTTACTAGAGTGCGTGAGTCCTAGCGAGAGCTAGGCAGGCGACCCGCCAACCCTATGGTTCGGCTTAGGGAGAAGTGGGGCCGCCACAGGTGGTATCAGAGCTTTAGGCTCCAAATCTCTGTAGTGTATCCTAGACTTTAAAACTTTGGATGCCGGACTGTGGTGTTAAGTGATTATTGGATATAATATTAGGGACTAGAGTTTCCTCTATTATACGAAAAGAAAAGAATTGGGTGAGGTGATTTGAAAAGTAGTAGGTGAAATTCTTGAACAATAATACTAGTCGATATTTATCGGAACAAGTGTGACTAAGATAAACCCTAGAATTCGAGGTATCCTTTAAGGTTTTAATTTTATATATATATGGGTGCGAAATTGGGGAATGCTTCTTAGATTGACGATTTAAGTAAGAAATCCTGTGAACCATCTACGAGGTATAATGTGGATTGAGTCGATTTGCACTTGGAAATGGCCAGTCCCAGTGTGAATTGACTTGGTTCCTATTTGACTCCTAAGTTAGTTAGTGTATCTATTCTTTGAGTTTGAACTCGAAGCTTGAGGCTTTAATTGAGAAACCTATGGATCTTTTGTGAGCCAAACCCTCAGTTGGTCCTCGTCCTTGCTTATGCATGATATAATTACTTGTTTATTCACTATTTTCTGTGCTTATTTGGATTCGTAAGTGTAACATGACTTTGTATGTCTCTTTTGAAGATGGAATGCCCTTTTGTAGTGCACTTGTGTACCTCCTTTGTTATAAATTTATGAAATATGATCTTTGACTGCATTCAAAACTTCTACTTTATTAATAAATCGCCCTACGCTATTTTAAGTTCTGGTCCTCTATAGGAATTAAAGATGGTAGGAAGAGAGATTAGTAGCTTTCTATTGCCCAATTGGAGGAAGTTGCTCAAATCCTGGTAGGACATGATAGGAGCTAGGCGAGAATAGAGTTTAAGTTATGATAGAGGGATATGGACTTTAATTTCAAATAACCCTAGTAGGAGTTTTTCTTAAAAAGAGTATTTGGCTATGACCCTCTTCTAATGGTGATTAATACGTAAACGCGAATTAAGAAAAGTGTGGGACGTGGTTCTCTAAGTTAACTAGGAGTGACGCTTTTGGGTTGCTGGTCAGTGTTGGGATGGAAGTATAAGGTTGTCAATAACTAGAGATTGAGAGTTGTATTGCTACTACAAGGCCCTAAGAGAGTAATTTCTGACTGTAGTCGGGAAGGCAGGGTTTTGGAGAGATTAGGATAATTCCTCTAATTGAAGATGCTGAGAGATCTATTGGAATGTGAGGAGCAGGGTTTTTCCCCTATCACGTTTTGGAGACGGATGTACAAGTGGGAATTAGATACGAACATGGGATCTTAGAAAAAACATACGCGTTAGCGTTTTAATCCGAGTGTAAATGATAGTAATGACAATTAAGGGTAAATACTAGAGTAGGAGTAGTGTTCTAGCACCTTTCTATGTCGCCCTACCTGTGCTTAGATTTCTTGTCTATCCGAGTAAAGAGTAGCTAAGGTCAATTTTCGGAGGTCAGTAAAACGAGGACATGGCGAGTTTGGGAGAGATGCTTAGAGAAATAGAGGCTCTTCAAGAGAAAGTGGAATTTCAGATGAAACTAACGGAATACTGGGAAGGACAATGGAAACAATAGTTCGTGAAGAAACTTGAATTGGAGAAAAAGTACGTGGACATACAGAAGAAATACTATGAGGCGTTAGAGTTAATATATGACAAGTCCGAGGAAGTGTGTCCTCCTATCCCGATTGCGTCTCAAGGAGTGGTTAACAACCAAGGAAAAGGGGGTGAAGGAAGCTCCAATGGTTCAAAAAGGAAGCGCAAGGGAAGTGACGGGGATCTAGTACCAGTTTCCCTTTGTGATTATTGTAAGAAACCAAACCACTCTGCCGACAACTGTTGGAAAAAGAACTATAAGTGCTTTAGTTGTAGAAGTTCTAAGCATTTGGTGTCTAGCTGCCCACACAAAGTAGAGAGGGTTGTGAAGGATCCTTGATATCTCATTTGAACTTCCTGTACACTTTGGTATTCTTGTAGGAACTTTGGTACTTAATCTATGACTCTGAGATTTAGTATCTGGTGTTAGGGTGAACTGGTCGAGTTAAGTGCTTAGTACGACTCGTCCCTGGGGAAAACTTAAGCAATGCTTCGTATATATTTTGTGATCGGTCCCGTGGACAGGTTTTAATCTATTATGGATATTCAAACTTCTAAGTTTTACATCTAATTCCTTTGGTCCGACCTGGACCCATTACCTAATCATTTGAATTAAATGGAAATTTTTTTATTTTTATTTTTTTCTTGTACTCCACCAACACTACGTATAATTCCAAATACTTGTTGTCCCTTTTTCCACAAGTAGATATATTCCTAATAACAGCGTTAATTTCAAAAGCAAAATTTTGTGGGGTTTAAGTGCATCCTTTTGACCAAATATTTACATGACCAACATTAAACATCTGCTAAATGTTGAGTCCATTTACCAATGTTGACGCTTTAGGACTAAAACCTAAATTTCGATAACTGCACGTTTAATTTTTTTTCCGTCTCGACTCACCTTCGAACTAAAGAGAAAGAAAAACTTTCCCTTCCTTTTGACGTATTTAGTACAAAACAGTTTTATTGGAAATTGTAAACTCGGTTGGTCAATTGTAAATTTGGACCACATTTTCTTACAAGTGTATTTAGTGTCAAAGGTCAATTTAATTATGATAATAATGTAAGAAGGCTTTTCCTCAACCAAATGAGATTTATAGTTAATAAGAATTTGAGGAAGGATTATTGTTAAAACCTCTTTCTTGTGTACGTCTCCCCTCCATATATATGTATATAAATCTACTTTTACTAGCTCAGTCTCAAATTGCAGAATTACTCTTCTTAAATTACTAGGGGAAAAAGGAAGTTTGAATTAATGATTTTGGTAAAAACATTGGATTTTTGGGTCATGAAGAAAAGTCTGTACCTTTAACTCTGTTTGGAAAATTTAAAGTATATTCTTCCCATAAAAATATCCGTTATGCACGGAAGCCTCAATTATCTTTCTCGAATCGTGACTGATGTGTTTGGGACGAAATCCTCATTAGCCGTTTTTAGAGACAAAGAAACAAGGCCTGTACCAAGTTACTTCTTCAGAAAATCGAGTGCTAATGAATGATTTCTTTGACCATTTTGAGTCCAGAGGGTTAGTAAGTCTTATCATTTCATTGGAAATATACCACTCTACTTTGGTTTGGAATTTATGACGGAATTTTAGTACATGGAATCATGGGCTTGGGAAGCCTAAGATGAACTCTGGTGTATTTCAAGTACTTGGGATTGCACAATAATGTCAGCTCCGTTATAAGACGTATTTTGGCTTAGGTTAAAAAAAAAAAAAAAAAATTTGACTTGCGGATCCTTTAAGATTCTTAAACCAATTAATGAAGTAGTTTACCAGTTGAGCTTGCCTTTAAGTAGGGCTAGGAGTCTTAGCGTTATCCTTGTGTCTCCGCTAAGAATATCACCCAGATTTTAGTCGTATGCTTTAACCAGAAGAGATAAAGGAGAGAAAAGATTCCAGATCCAACCATTATCCCGTAGATTGAGGTTCTAAAACGAGTTGGTGGCTTATTAGGTCAGATTTACCTTCAAGTATGGACAAGGTCCATAACATCTTCCATATATCTATGCTTAAGAAATATCATCTCGATCCAAGTCATGTGATTTATTTAGATGAGATTGAAGTGGACGAATCCCTATAATATGAAAGCATTCGATTAAGGTTTTGGATTGTGAAATTAAAGAATTGAGGAATAAGAAGATTGCTTTAGTTAAGGTCTTGTGGAGAAATCAAGATGTCGAGGAGGCAACTTGGGAGGCAGAGAAGGACATGAAGGACCAATACCCAGAGTTATTCACTTGAACAGGTAAGAATTTTGAGGACAAAATTCTTTTAAGGGGGGAAGGATGTGAGGATCTCAAAATTTCATTAATTTTTGAAAATTAAAATCAAAATATTATTTAAATGTTGAAATTATTAAATAATATGTATTTATATTATTAATGACGTTTTCACTTATAAAAATGTTATATTTTAATTTACATGAATTTTTAAAAATTTATTTGACGGTTCGTGTTCAACTAAGCGTTAGGGTAAATTTTTGCGCACTGACGCGCAATGTAGCCCTAAGTTGAAATGTGGGATATGTAGAGGTTATAAAAATGTACAACTAAGCTGAGGATATGTTAAATGGGGAATTCCTACCAGTAGATAAAATTCTGGTGCGTAAACGCGATTCAATTCAAAAATTTCCCACCATTATTAGCATGCCAAAAAGTCAATTAGACTACTCCCTAGACTACCCCAATTTTCCTCCCATCTTGTCACCAGCTACCACCCTTTTCTTACCCCTCTAAACTTCCGCTCCTCTGCTGCAAGAAGAAGCAGAAACCGCTGCCTTCCAAGCTCCAACAGCCTCTCATCTTCAGCCACTCACACCCAGTCTTCAAGCTTCCATTTTCAGCTTCCACCTCCACTTCTTGCTGCTGTCCAGATCGAGCAAGAGGAAGGAGAGGATCGTTGTTGCTGCTGCTACTCTCGCTGCTCCTGCCGCTGCTACTACTGCTGGGTTGTTCGGACCAAGGTGAAGGAGAAAAACCAGCTTCCTATTTCTTCCTTCCACCAATCACAGAACCACCTCAAGCTCACCAAAAACCCCAGAACCCCAGCCCTCTTCATCTTCAGTCGCTGCTGTGCTGCTGCGGTGACTGGCCAGATCGAGAGGGAAACAGAGAGCAAGGGAGCCGGCTGATCCTCTGTGGTTCTAGGAGCAACTTGAGGAACTAGACAATACATTTAGCTAGTAAACAACCCACTTGAAGGTAACAAACTCCAGCTTAGCACCTTAGCCAAAAATTTCAGATTTTGCAGCTTGTGGTTCTTGAAATGTTAACTTGCGTTGGTAAAACTTGTTGGGTTGCTGAACCTCTAAGCTAATGATTGATGAAGCTAGAGGTGTTTTATGTGTTTATATGTGTGTTTTGTGATGATGGTTTTATTGTTGAATTAGTGCTTAAGGAAGTAGATTAAAGGTGCATTATTGCTAGAAACTTCATTGAGCTCTTGAAGCAAAAAGTTCCGATTCTGCCCCTGCCAAGACCGACCTTTTTCATGCGAAATTCTGAGGTTTTAACGGCTTGTATTTGATGTTTATGTGTTGTTGGAGTTGTGTGTAAAGTTTCATTGAAAGATATTGAGGTTTGGTTGACCAAAGGTGATGAATTCCAAAACCAGCAAAATCTGGAAATTTTTCCCGTATGGCTCAGGCAGCCATTTTGTTTCGATCATAACTCTGCCCTCCGACATCGAAATTGAGTGCCGTTAGCGCCATTAGAAACTAGACTCTTCCAGATTTCCAACGGTGTAAAATTGACGTCCTGGTTCCACCTGAGTGAACCGTGGCAGTCTTTTAAAGTCACCTATCCTGCTCCACTGGTTCACTGGAAGCCAGGATATGAGCTGCGTTTTGTTGCCAGATTTCGAGCTAGTTATGAGTAGAATTTTAAAACGATTTCTTCTGAAAAATTGTATCCCTATGAGTGTAGTTTCCAACGCTACCAACCATGCTCAAATCTAAGTTGAATTGAATGAGATGTGACCAAAATACGAAAACTGCTCTGCTGTTGAACCAAACTGTCCAAATTTTCCCAGTTTGTGTTCGAGTTTTTGATCTGATTCTTGACAAGAAATTGAGCTTCATGGATTGTGTAAATGTTAAGCTGAATGTCTATGGTCATTTGAGCGAAAATTCACCACTTTCATAGTTGAAATGATGTTGAGGAATTGAAGGAAAAGGAAGGTATATGCTGTACAAAGATTCTGGAAATTTTCCAGATTTTAGTTGAATTTTGGGGGTCAATTTTGACAAATTTTTGAACTACTTGGGCTGTATACATGTTAACCTATATGGGTAGTATTGTTTGGGTGAAAATGTAGCTTTTGGGTAGTTGAAAAGTTTTGGATAAATTGAAGGGGAAATGGACTACTTGCTACCGAATGCACCTGAAATTTTTCCAGCTTTGAATGATAATTGTGAACTGTTTTCACGATAACTTGAGCTCAAATGATTTGTGTATTAATTAAGGGGTTTGTATAGCTCAATTTGGGACAAAAATCTAGTAGAGGTTACGTCCAAAAAGTGGACCAAAATCTTATTCTTCAAGAAGATACCAAAACAGAATTTTTGTTTGAAATTAGAAATGGTTTGATGTTTGGATTTCATTGTGGGTAAATGTGGACCAAAGTTGTCCTGAAAATGTTTTCTAGCATTAACCGTTGTTACTAGGTCCACTTTGAGTTGATAACCTTGAATTTTATTAGACCAAATGCCCTATTTTGAGGAATTTGTCAAATCTGGAAATTTTCCTAAAAACTCAAGTTTTTGCCTTCATGAAAAACATTGGACTAAGTTGGTCGTGGAATTTGGCAAACTTAAGGAGTTTCTAATTTATAGAAATTCTAACGACTAGTTTTACTTGGTTTATATGATTGCCTCTTAAAGGAATTTCCCAAGATATGTTTGGGAAAAATTTGAGGGGAAAATTCCTCTAAATTGTTTAAATGTGATTTTTCTCAACTTGTGACACCAAATTGGTGTTAAATGGCTTATATGATTCTAGAATTTGGATGTTGGAATATTTGACGAATTTAGCAAGTTTTTGGGTTTTAAAGAAACCTCAAAATTTAATTTCACTCGATTTGTGGATTTCACTTTGAGAAAATGATTAATACTAGTTTGGGATTTTGAGTGAAATTAAATGCTAGTTGACTCGAGTTAAATTCGCCAACTCAAAAGTGGAAATTTATGTGAATTATTTGTATGATTCTAGGAGTTGGTGAAGAGCACAATCTCGATCAAAGATTGGAATTCTAGACACTTCACTTGAGGTGAGTGTCTCTTGCATGAATCGTGTTTAACTGCTAGTTGAACTACTTGTTAAAAGTACTTGCTAGAGATATCATGAAATGTTACATGCTATGTGATTGCGTGAAATATCACAAGTACAAGTGTTGCAATGTCGATTGGAGCGTGGTCTCGTCGACTAAATAAACCAAACGGATGCACGTACCACGCTCTATTGGAGTGGGAGGTACCTCTCTGCCGTCTTGGTAAAAGTGCTTGCAAAATTCGTGTTGGAGTCGGGCCCGAAAATAAGGGGGAAGACGTTGCTAGGAGATGTGTAGATTAGGGAAAATGTCTACATGGAGTTTAGGTAGTGAAAGTTGACGGAGTGTCAACTACTATAAATTTTCTGATCAAGTGCGTGGACTTTGGCTCCTGAGAGCCCCGTATCCTTTTCTTGTCATGTTATTTTGCTTTCTTAAATTGTTAAGTGCTTAATTGTCTATTTGCACTTGTTAAATCGCCTTATGTGAATTGCATGTTTCGAGGCACCACTGAGCTATTGGCTCATCCCTTCCAAATTGTTTTCCTTGACAGGTTCTGAAATGCATGAAGTCTTGGAGAACTAGAACAGAAATGTTATATTTTGAATGCCCACTTTTGTAATTGTACTTTTGGAAACGTTAGTATCTTTTGGATGATTTTTGTATTTTTGGGAGAATATGAATCCTGTGGTGCTTCTGTGCCCTGGATTAAGAACTTTAAATTGTAAATTAAGTTGAATTTAAGTATACTAAACTCGACGTTTTCGTTGGTACTTGGAATTGTGTTTTGGGCTGTATAAGTTGAATTGTATGAATTATTTAAGTACGTGACTTGCTCGAGAAGTAAGGTTTGTTTTCGATTTATATTTGGTGAAATTAGTTACTAGAGTGCGTGAGTCCTAGCGAGAGCTAGGCAGGCGACCCGCCAACCCTATGGTTCGCCTTAGGGAGAAGTGGGGCCGCCACAAGTCTTCTGTGTCAAACGACACAATTGTAAAGCTCATGATGGGCCTTTGCTCAAGTTTGTATAGCTTGTTTTTGAAATCAATATATTTCCTATCGTTTCTGTAAAAAAAAAAAAATTAATTTAAGTTTTCAAATTGTAGGATTAACTTAAAACGCATATGGTAAAAATCACATAGATCATAGGTCATCCCTCGGTCATCCAATCAGATGCTTTATAAGAATAAGATAAATATTATGTATATTCAAAATCTATTATGTTCAGTTAGGTAAATAAATTTATAATTAAAATTATGCATCAGTTTTTGACTTTTAGTCTTAGATTGGAGATTGATGTCTTTCTAGTTAGACACAAAGATTTCTTTAAATAGATAGATTGACTTCTTGCTCGTTTTCTATTGAGTATTGACAACAAGAAATTTTGGAAGCATTTGGTCATATAATACTTGATCATCTATTTTCCCTTCCTCTTTTACGTCTAAGTGATTTCTACTGAAGGCTTGTTAACTTGGTTTTTGGCTTTATAAGTAAGATCCTGGTCTATTTTTCCTTTTCTTTTTTTTTTTTTTGTAAATGTCCTTGAAAAATTACTAACATTTTTCTTTAATAGTAATGAACATTACAATGAACAAAAATAGGTAAGAAACAAGAAAGCAAGCCTCTACACAAAAATTGCACAGTGAATTTTATAACGCATAGTCATCATTGGATTTTCATCACTTTTCGGCTATATTTAATCTTTTCTTTAATGTCCACGAACATAGTTCAATTATCAAATTATGAAAATAGACTTCTAGTGCATAAGGGAATAACCATCCATATAAGTTTGATATCTACACTACTCTCAATTTTCATGCAAAAATCAATGTTAAATAACTCTTTAGCTGCCCAATTTACTTATCAGAAAGAGTTCAGAAAGTACATATTTAAAAAAAAAATTGAATATGAAATCTAATAACATCATAGGACATCAATATTGAAACCTTTCAGATAAAGAGCTTTTTTGCAAAACATGAGTGATATAAAGAAAATTCTGCAACTAGGAAGTTAGATATCCAAACTACTCTCAAATGCACAACCATTTATCTTGAAAAACTTTAGAAAGCTTGCAAATATGATAAATTGAGGAATATTATAATGGGACCTAACATGACCTAATAAACTGTTAATGTATAGAGAAAACCCTGTAAAACACTTTGTAAATGCAAGATAAATTTATCTATCCTATCTTGGAGCCGACAAATCCATATTAGCGAATCAATATGTATTTGAAATTTGAGTACATTACCTTCCTTCTTGTGGATTGTCCAACTGTTTTCCCTTACTTGTCAGACTTTATGAATTTACTACTTTATAAAGAAAATTGAGTTTCTATTACTAGATTTGCTCACTGAAAGTTTTGTCAAGAACACATTGATAAACTTTTCTTCCACGACTCAAATTTTCATAGCAAAAATAATAGGCAAAGAATGAACGTAAGAGATACAATATCAAATCTTAGGTAGGAAAGAGGAATAGTAACATATTTAACAAGTACTAAAGAGCATATAATGAATGATGAAATATGAAATCAAACATTTGAGATTCATTTTGATATCCACATTTACATCAACTAAAGAAGAGATAAAGTTCTCTTTTCCTCTATTATTTAATGCTGGAAGGAGGGCTCTCCATTAGGTCCCTTTGCTTCATTTCAAAGTTCAATTAGTTTGTCTTTTCTATCAATAATTGGTGGTTTTAAATTGTTTAGACTAATAATGCTTTATCAACTTCTTTGCCCTTTTCTTTTTATATTCGAACCAATTGCTACTAGAGTTTTATTAGCCTAATTCTTGACTTCACGAGCAAGATTTTTTATATCATTTTTCTTGTTATTGTGTTCATTATTGGCTCTAGAAAAAATTTAGTATCACATTTGTTTAATAGTTATAAATATCTCAATGAATTGATAAATTAAAAAGGTTTTACACGGTAATTGCACAAGATTTTTATAGCACAAAATCATAATTATAATTTTTACCACCTTAATTTGGGTTTATTTAGGCATTGTTTGATAATCCAATTCGGCACTTAAATCTAATGGATTCAGATCTTAACATATTTAGATCATTTGATAACCAAAAATTGAACATATGAATTAATTAAGTGACACTGAATTTTCTAGGCAAAACTTGTTCCCAAAATTAAGTAATAAGCTATTCACTTATTATTGAATATAATATGCACTCAAATGTATTAGATTTAATGCTTAACAATTCAGTAACTTAATGGATTCAAACTTCAAATTTCAGACTTCAGTTTTCAAATTTCAGTTTTATCAAATGTACCCCTAATCTTTCTTTATGTCTAAGAATAGAGTATATTATTAAACTTCAAGAGTATAATTTTGAATAGTCTATAGGGAATAACATACACATATGTTCTCATTCAATTTTCATATTCCAATAAATGTTTCATAACTTTTTATCTACCTAATTTACCTAGTAGAAAGAGTTCAAAAAATATATTCTTGAAAGAAATTTAATATTAATTCAATCACATAACAATGCATGCACATAAAACCCTTTAAAATAAGAGATATTCACAAAATAGGAGTGATACGACAAAAACTTTTATATTAAGAAAGTTTCATATGCAAACTACTCTCAAATGTACAATTATTTAAGGTAAAAACTATTGTGAAGCCATCGTGCATAATAAACAAAAAAAATGTTATAATAGGATCTAATATGACTTGATAAACTGTTAATGTAAAGAGAAAACCCTTTAATGCAAGTGACATCTATCCATCTAATGTAGGAGTTAACAAATTTATGTTAGAAAAATCATAATGTAATTGAAATTTGAAAACATTATTTTGTTACTTTAGGTGTGGTCTATCGTGTTTTCCTACACTACAAATCAAGTTTTTGTGTTGGATTTGTTGACCAAATGTTTCATCAAGAAGCTCATTGTAAACTTTTTCCTATGGATAACTTTTATTGATTAAAATGAAAGGCAATGCAAGAATAAATCGTCGAGACATAATACCAGATTTTGAACAAGACAGAGCTATTAGTAACATTTTAGATAGGCAAAACATAATAGACATCATGGATGATAGAATTCAGGTATTCATGAGTAGTTTGTATACCAATTGAAGAAGGATAGATTTATCTTTTCTTCTTGTAACCAATGCCTCAACGGAAATCTTTAATTCTTGTTGGTTGATTTGGCAACTCAAATTAGGCTTCCCCTTTCACTGGAGGTTTTTTTAATAACTTTCTCCAATAATATATGATCAGCATTTTACCATTCCCTTTTAATTCTGAAACAACTACTAGAGGTATATTTGTTTCATTCCTAGTTTCATGGGTTTTGATCATTGTCCCTATTTTTTCTTTTCTTCTATTCATTAGTTTGCTCTTTTAAAGCTTACTAACTTTTTCTTTATAAATAACGATTATCATAATTAATTAAAACCAAATATAATAGCCAGTAAAAAGCTTCTATTCAAAAACTGCACGGATAAATTGATAATATGTTGTCATCACTAGATTTTCACCCTTTTTAAGTCATGTTTAATTTTTTTTCTTCAATAGCTAAGAACATTGTTCAATTTTCAATTACAAAAGTAAATTTTTAGATGGTGCATAGGGAAAAACCATCCACAAAAATTTAAACAATTACGAATGTTTTATGGCCCTCTACTTGCCTAATTTACCAATAGAAATTGTTCAAAAAATAACTTAACAAGAAGAAAATCCAATATCAATGTAATAATATTAGGGCAGTCATAAAGAAACCTTTTCTAATAACAAACTATCTATGAAGTAAAAGCGATATAAAAAAGTGTACCCAATCTTGGAAGTTTGATAGCAGACCACTCTCAAATGCACAATAAATTAAATTCAAATTTTTTGGAAAGCTGGCAAACATGTCAAACTAAGGAGTGTTATAATGAGACCTAGCACAACCTGATAAACTATGAATGAATTAAGCAAGTTCTATATTTTACTTTTCGAATGAAGAGAAATCTATTTAGCGAATCTAGTAGTCAACAAATCTATATTAGAAAAATCAATATGTAGTATATTAGCCCTCCTGGAGGTGGGCTTGAATGGATTTCCTATTTTAGACGAGTAATTAAGCTTTTAATTACAAATCTATAGACCAAACATTTTGCGGAGAAACTCATTATTGAGTTCTTCAATGGCCACTTTCTAGATGTAATGGAAAGCAATTTAAGAATAAATGGTTAAGATATAATACTAAATATTTGACATGACTAAGTTGCAAGTAACATCTCGAGCAAGTGTAAAATGATACATATGTTTAATGATGAAATCAAGTTGCTGAGAGTAGTTTGTTTTGATTTTTCATTTGTACCAACTAAAGAAGAGATAGATTTCTCTTTTCTCTTAATGGTTAATGGTTTGGCGGAATGCTCCCCTCAAGCCCCACTATTTCGTTTGATGGTGCAATTAGTTTTTATTGGAATGGGATGATAAATGTAGATGCAATAAAACTTTATAAATTAATACTCCATAAATTACTAATCTCTATTAAATAATAAAATTTTTCAATCTTGACTTGGACTAATGAAATAAATTAATAATTTTAATAAAATAATGAGATAATAATATTTCTAAAAACCTTACACAAGTCTTTCGTCCCATTCATATGATAAATTAATAGATTATTAAAATTAAATATCATATTTTCCTAAAATGTGAGTCTATTATTGCTTGTTTTTTTTGGAAAATCCATTTTTTATAAGTAGAACCACAAAAAAGATATCAGAAGCTATCAAAATTATTGTTTTTGTATTGTGATGATTGGCTCTACCATTTTGTTTAATTAAATCATCAAATTGTTTATAAGTAGTCTAACCATTTGGATCGACACTGTTATTCTCCTTCTCTTATGACGAATACTCACTATATGCTCCGCCTAAATTTCTACTAAAGTGCTTTTCAGCTTCTATCTAAATTTCACAAGAGTTTATTTTTTGGCACAATAAAAATTTTCAAAAGAAACAATCAAAATACAGAGATTAGAAGTGCAATAAACATACAAATAAACTAAAATGATTGGAAAAATTATATCTACTTTTGCCTGCCTAGTCAATATGATCTTGAAAACTATATCTAGTTTTGCCTGCTAATACATCTAGATGACCATCAATTAAAAATATCTTTATATTAGCAGTGCACTTATCACTTGGAAAATGAAGACAATTAACCAAGAGGAACTCACTTTGTAAATATTGAATTGGAGAAGGCATGTGATCTTAGTATCACTTCAAAATTGAAAATGAATAATTAAAGGGAACCCACTTTGAAAATATTGAACAAAATAAGGCCTTTGATCTTCTTCATATGAAATGAATTAGTGAATCTTGAAGTAGTATATTTAGCCAATATAATTCATTATCAGATTGTGATAATCATATCATGAGCAAAAGCCAGCACAATTTATGGTAAGAATATTTTATTTTATTTTTGCATGTTATTCTTCACTTATGAGCACTTGGTTTATCTACCCAAAAAATGTGTTTATTATAGGCCTATCACTAGCAATGCAATCAACTTATATTATCATTTATAATCCACTAGTTCTAGTAGCCAACATTCTAAAATACTGTTATATTGTTGTATGCATTATGTAAAAATAGTGCTTGGATAGTTTTCGTAATTAAACATAGAAAATATAATTATCTTACAATTCGTTTCTAATTTTACAAGCTCAAAGCAAGTAGAGCTTATGCTAAAAGAATCATGTCTGAAAGATTATTTGACAAGGATTATCAACAAGTTGAGTTGTCAGTGCAGTCATTTGTGCAAAAAATTGGCTATGTTGAGAGTTTCATACAAATAATATGTTATACACTTTGTCAGCATTGCTTCTAATTCATATGCACTACAAGTTGAACTATAGATGTGTGTGTTAGCTTAAAAAATAGAGACGATCATTTTAGGTAAAAGCTGATATTCTCATCTCAAACACGAACCAAAGTTTATGTATTATGACTTGTCCAACACCTAATTGCAATCATGAGATGGAGTTTCGACAATAAGTGCCACCACTATAACATCACAACTGTTAAAGTAGTTCCTAGGTAAGAAATAAAATATAGTGTAATTTTCATGTTATATTACAATCCTTGTACAATAATGGACCTAACAATATATGTATATTTATATACATATAGGCTAAAATTGACATTGAGATATTTGATCAGACCAGTCTCATTATAGTATTAGTGAGTGACAGATATACTACCACTATTTTAGGAACAACAATAGAAGAAGTCCTTAATGTTGAGAACCAGGTAACTGAACTTTCACTTGTGAAGTTTACTTTCAAGACTCCTTCAGAAAGTAATATGTTTAATGTGCAATATAAAGCAGGATCAGGGATTGAACATTGAAGAAATAAATCCAAAACTACAAAAGAAGCATTACTACGTGCACTTAGACCATATTCTTGTCATGCTAGATCAAATTGGGTCACTAAATACTATGTTATAGCTTGTACTCTTTGTCCCAAGGAAACGCTACAATTGTCTGGAACTTTAGTAGATACTGAACTTTTAGACTTCACGCCAAGAGAATCATCAGAATCAAAGAATCTTACATTAGTTGCAGGTGAAGAACAAGCCAAGATGATCTTTAGTTAGGAACAAAGAGGAGTCTGTTCATGCAATTTTAAAATGGAGCAAAGGAAATGAAACCAGGGACTTCCCAAGATAAGTAACGATTTTGCCACATGATTGTACATCTAGAGTAAGTATTTCTTTTTTGATATATTTTAAGATGCAAATTTGGCTATCTTTGGGTGACTGAAAACAAGGAGTTGATTAGCTTCTTTAGTTAACTTATTTTGCCAATGACATGTATGATTATTCTACTTTGGTATCATGCATAGAGCTTGAAATCTAACTGTTATAGAACTTTGGACTTGGGATGTGTCCTTAACCACTATGTCAATGCAAATGTTGAGCAAAGAGCTATGTTATTAAATCTAAGATCTTTTCATGTTATGGTGTTTCACAACTATACTGTACAAAACTGTATTTGGTGTGGAATAATGAACGAGCATCAAACGCTCAAAGACATCACTATCTTACTCTTTAATTTGGAAATTAAAAACCACTGATCATCTCATTTTGTGAAATTCTTGAACTAATACACTAGAATATTAATAAAGAACAAACTATTTTATACATAACTATCTTCTAGTAGAGAATAAACAAATGATGCGATTTATTGCATTTTAACTTCTAAATTTCAATATCACTAGCCCATTAAATTCATATCAAGTATTAATTCAAGGAAAAAATTAACTTCCCACAACTTATCTATAACTACACAAACATTAATTTCTATAATAATCTATTAAGTATATAGAGTCAAGAGATACACCAACAATTTCAATGCATTACACCCATTAGAATTAGAAGTTATTATGAATGGAAAAAAGATCGTGTTTCATTTTCTTAGAAAGCCTAGCATTATCGCAGTGCAAACTGACACCATGCATAATGAGAAACAAAGCCATCTGTTCAGCACATCAGCTTGTACCATTATGCATGTAAGATGCTTATCTATAACTTACAATTGCTATATGTCTTTTTTTATGCCAACTTCACAGTGGATCAAAAATATGCCAACTAATTTTGGCATAATCTTCCCATACCTTACACATGCATCTTCCTATTAATATATGATGATCTTTTGATTTTCATTGCAACAAACTCATTTGCCTGAACACTCACAACTCTTTACCAACAAATTACACTGGTAAGAGATGCTTCTCAAGAAGTTCATGCTTAATCTCTTTTTTATATTTCTCGTATTCACAGTTATATTATGTTTCCATATTATGCAATTAAAATTCTTAATGGCACATGAATATACACCAATTGCTAGAATAAATAGCTAGATTAATGGTTGGATAGCAAGAGTGGTAATCATTAAAAAAAAATGCAATACGACACACTTAATAGACAAATGATTTATATCAATGCCTCTTGTTAGTCGATTATTTAGTAAATAATATTTTGTAATTAGAATACTAAAACTCTACTTCTAACCTTCTATTCAATAAACTAGCTGATATTTCTTTTATGCACTGAAATAATTCAAGATATAATTCACACATATGACATTAAAGCATAAAATGAATTTGTTAAACTCCATCCTACATCTTATATTATAAATGTGGTTATTCAACTTTATTTTGAAGTAGCATGCAAATTGGTTCCATTCCATATAAATGACTCTCACAAGAAACACTATCATTTATCCTGCTCGAGCAATGCACTCAATTATTATACACGACTTTTACCATTTTGTTCCGTTTGCTAATTTTCAACTCATTACAATTGATTCACATCCTAGACAAGTATTGTTAAAAAAACATACTTTTATCTTTGATTAAATTTTTTCTATTCATTAAATTTATCAAATTATTGATATCTTCTACTTTATATAGCTATATTAGGTATACTAGTCCCAGCAGGACCGATCCACTTATTTGAGCAACAAGATGGGCAAATACGTACTCAAGACTTTGTCATAATTAATCAAGAGTTTATAACAAGTAGTTTTGCTTTTAAACCAAAGCAAAAATCTTGGATACAAAATCTCACTAGCAATTAACGATCTTTTTAAATATAGATTAACACCAATTATTTTTTCTATATCCAAGGTTTACATTTACAATGAAGCCATACAAGTGCTACATCTTCTTTCCCAACATCTAATTATCATAATTTGTAGGCCAAGGCGTCTAAATTTGCAAGATGCAATATTTCAAACCTATTCTATAAATATTTTATATTTTTCATGCATTTAATATTTTTAAAAAATTGTAAATAGCATATTAATTTGATCACTTGAATTTTAATAGCGATTCAATTGACAACCATCATCATATGTAATCCAAATCTTCACCAAGCATATGAATTATGTGTTTAGCATGACAGAACATTTAGAAATGGAAACAATTGATTGTCAAGCCAGAAGAATCTAGTCTACTACTACTATAAACTTTATCAAATAATAGTTCCCAATTATTCGTATTAATTATAGTGAATATCCTTATCATGTATTTTTTATGTAGTTGTTACTATTCCTCCAATTATAGCAAAAATAATACAAGCTAATAGTGTACTCTCTATATATTAGCTTTCCATGAAACTAGATTCTTTGGATATATCCACCACAATTTTCATATAATCCAATTTTAGGAAATACAAACTATCTATTACCAAAACTTAAAAAATTAAAATTGGTATTATGCTTTTTAATTTAACGATAATTAACCTTCGCTTATATTGAGTTTTATATGCACATTTACCGTGAAATTGGATATGATACCAAAGATTATTGTTATCCTAAAAAACATATGGCAACAATTTCTAAAATTATAGATTGCTTCCATTTTTTTTCTAGTTATTGCATATAATTTTGCTCTTCATGCACGAAAGATTTTATAACAATCATCAATCACATATGTTAAGGTATAGTTTTTCAAACAAAAGTAAAAAAGAAGAATCCTATTCAAAATAATGAGTAAACATTTATGCAAATCTTCTAATTATAAAATCATTTAGATAAATAATAGTTGAATATAATGAACAACTGCATATCACTGTCTTCTTCCTTGGCTACGCTAGGGTCTCCTAATGTTGTATTAGGGTTTCATTGTGGGTTATGGCTGCCCTTCAACCCTTGATTGAGGGACAAGCGTCTTCTCCTAACAGCAAAAGGTCTTTTTCCCAGCTCTTCACACAACTAGCCGCCTCTCCTATTTAGGTTCGGCCTACAATAACATACAAAGGGGAGGTTGCTAATGTGTTTTCCAAAGAGGATGCAGATAGATTGGTAGCTCCTTTTTGTTTAGCCTTGGTGGGTAAATTTTCACATGGTCGGCCGGCGTTGGAGGAGATTAGAAAATTTTTCTCCTATCTCAATCTGCATAACCAGATTTCTGTTGGGTTAATAGACTATAGATAAGTTCTGCTTAAATGTTCTGTTGAAGCCGACTTTAATCGAATTTGGATGCGAGGAATTTGGTAGCTAGGCATGTATCCTATGCGGGTGTTTGTTTGGACCAAAGATTTTCATGTGCATAGGGATTCTTCATTGGTTCCGGCTTGGGTATCGTTGCCAATGCTTCCGATCCACTTTCATGACAAGCACTCTTTGTTTTCAATCTTATCTCCAGTTGGAAAACCTCTGTTTTTGGATTTGGCCACTGCGGCAGGTATGAGACCAAGCGCGGTCAGGGCATGTGTCGAAATTGACTTATTGAAGCCAATTTGTGGACAAGTGTGGGTAACAGTTGAAGGAGAAAATGGTTCCTGGCAGAAAATAGTGATTGATGAGTTACCTAAGTGTTGTTCGAATTGTTGGCGGTTGGGACATTCAATGGAGGAGTGCACGAAGAACAACGTAGAAGTTGGGACCTTTAAATCACAGAACCAGAAGCAGGTGGTATAGAATGTTGTGTAGGCTGAAACTCCTAATCCATAGCCTGTTTATCATGTCGTGCAAAATGCCAGCACGAAGGTTGTGGAAACTGCAGAAAAGCCTGCGATGGAAGCCAATTTGGCTATACGACCTTCAGCGATTGGAGGGGATGGGTTGCAGGATAAGCCAACCTCGGTTATGCCTATAAGGGATTCAGAGACTATGGTCTTGATCAAACTTGGATCACAAGGGGTTAGGACAGAGGCCTCAACATATGGTGAGAATGGTCAGGTAGTAACAATGAGGCAATGTGTTCTAGAAGTTGGGGTAAATGACAGTGAAAGTGAGCGGCTGATTAATGCTTTAGCAGGGAATATGGTTGCGCCTTCTGTGTTACACGCGGTAGATATTCTAGTAGCGTTGTAGGCTGATTAAGAGGGAATGGCCACTAGTATTAATGATGTCGGTCCAGCAGAATTGCCTTCTATTGCAGGGAATTTATCTTTGAAGGCTGGGATTAGTCAAAAGGTTCAGCTTGATTCGTCTTTTCAAGCATTAAACATTGATCAAGTGTAGGTCTTTGACCATGGTGTAAAACAAGTGAAGGCAAAAGGTTTACGGCGACATTTCCATCGGACAGGCAGCTTCAGTCTTCCTCAACAGTCTCACATAATTCCTTTCAACTCTTATTCCATGATTAATGGATTATTTTGGAACATTAGAGGGGTTTCTAGGCCTCCTAGCCTAAGAAGATTAAGCAAGTTAATACGCTTGCGTTGTCACTATATGCAAACCAAAGTTGGATGTCCGTAACTTGAATCCATTAGGCTGCATATATCGTTTGACACAGTGGTTGTTAACACATCGACCTGTGAGTATTTTACAGTTCCCTTTTTGTATGTTCAATCGTAGGAAATTCATCCCAACATATCTCACTATAGGTTTAGTAACCTTTAATGCCCGACCCTTTAGTTTTTTCTTTTGTTCATGCTGATTGCTCACAAGAGGAACGAAGGGAATTGTGGCAGGCATTGGTTGCTAATAAATCATACTCACTATCTTGGTGTGTGTGTGGTAACTTCAATATGATCATGGCATCTCAGGAAAAATGAGGAGGGCGACCATTTAGTTGTTCAAAGAGCTTGGAGATTAGTCTTTTATGGAGGAGGTTGGGGTTTTTGATGCTGGATTTTTAGGCTTCAACTTCATATGGTGCAACAATCGAAGAGAAAGAGAGAATATGGAAATGATTGGATAGACTATAATTAATGGAGAGTGCTCAATGATGACATCATCCATTTCGGTGACCCATTTGGCAAGACACCCATTTGACCATGCGCCATTAAAGATTTCTTTTGTGACATGATTGGATAACAAGCCGCGACCATTCCGTTTCTTGAACTGTTGGACCTCCAAACAATCTCTCTTGGACATGATTCGAAGTGTTTGGTAGTTGGAGGTCGGTGGATTCCCTTTACGAATTTCTAGTCAAAGGGCAATTCAGGAATGGAATAAGCAATCATTTGGAAATGTGTTTGCTATTGTTCGAGGGGCGGAGGCATTGGTACTTAGGGTAGGAATACAGGTAGAGAATGATGGCTCGGAGAGAGCTCAACTTGAGCTGAATAAAGCTCAAGTGGAGTTGCGTCAAGTACTACTAATTGAGTACTAGTTTTGGAGACAAAAACCTCGAGTCAAATGGCTGCGTCATGGTGATTTGCAACTCGAAGTTCTTTAATGCAACGGTGAAGCAGCGGAGGGGGCAAGGCGTCATTCATAGAGTAAAGGATATGAATGGCGCCTGGGTGGAGGACGATGAGAGAATTGCTAATGAAGCCATAAGATACTTTTCGAATTTGTTTTTAGAGCTAGTTGGCACAACTTCAGAGATGTTGCATCTCATTCTGAATCTTTTCAAGGGGAAAGATAATGTAGGCTTGAGGCGTGCTCTTCAATGGAGGAGGTGAAACGAGTAGTTGTTGAGATGGATGGGGATAGTGCGGTGGGCCTAGATGGTTTTACAGGTAAGCTTTTTACTTTTGCGTGGGATGTTGTAACTCAAGATGTATATAATGGGGTATTGAGCTTTTTTTGTGGGGCAAAGTGATAGAGTGATTTTTGGGCACGTTTTGCACTACTATTCTGTCCAAATTTTGGCTACTCATGGTGCTAAGAATTGAGATTTTGCTCATATTTGATGTTTGTGTGAATTGTAGGTGGTTGGCACTAAAAATAATCTTTCGAGATAAATTTTCAGAAGACCCTCTATTTCATGGCGTGCCCACGCCAGAAACTGGAGAGCTACACCTAAAAGTCGGACCCGCGAGATTGGCAAAACAAGTGAAACATCAGGAAACCAAAAGTGGTCCACGTGAACCAAACACATGGGATTAAAACCCCAAAAGAGAAAAGTTTTGAAGAGGACATTTGGGTGGACTTCTCCTGCGGCGGCTACTGAAGATATAAAAAGGCCAGATTCACGTCTAATAGGACATTAGTTTTAGTTTTCTTTTTCTCCTTTTTGTCAGACGCTTTTGGGTCTTTTCTCTTTAGCCGCAATTAGAAAAAAAGTGAGATTGACGTCTAATCAATTAGGTAAACTTCAATTTCCCTTTGCCCATCGGTCAGAAGAGGAAGAGTTCTCCATTGCTTTTTAGGCTTTGTATGAATGAGACTCCTTTCACTCGACTTTGGCTCTGAACAATTTTCATTAGTTTTTGTTCTTGCACTCGTGGCTCTAAAACAAAGGCGAAGGTAGGGCCTTCTCTGTTGTTACTGCAATTAATTCCCCTTCCCCAATTCTTCGGCAAATAATTGAATGAATTCAATTAAATCACGCGGGATTGACACGATGAGGAGTGGCTAATTTTCTTCTCTATCCAAAGGTCGACGCGAGGGCGCGATCCATAACATTTGTGATTTCTAACCGAATCTTTATTATTTCTTTAAATTTGTTACTATTCATGTGTTTCCTGAATTAATTGTTCATGGGTATTGTATTAATTGGGTATCAACGGCCGGATATTAAATTTAATATAATAGCCTACTGCCACGTTAATTAAATTGAATCCTTAATAGTTCATTTAATTTAAATAATTGATTTTATGTTGGAAAAACGCAAGATCTAATTTAAATAAACCCTCTTAGCGTGTTTATTGTTAGGGTTGGGTTCTTCTAGCTTTAATGCAATTGGATAATTAAATTCCTACGGTCGTACCTAGGATTGTTATCTGGTTAGAGAAGCGGTCAATGGTCGTACCTTGACTGTCGAAAAACTAAGGAAGAACTGGTTGTCAGAGTTTGTTGATAACTATAACCAACCTAGTGATGAATGGATGAAATATCTTTGCATCGATGATCATTTAATTGGACCGTGCCTGAGTAGTTGATCCTTTGGGTAGAATTTTATTAATTACTATTTTTAGAAAATTGTACTTGTTGAATTAGCTCTTGAATTTTATTTATTTCATTTTTATTTTCATCCCATTAATTATCCCCCGATTTCATTCTATTGACTTGGAAAGAAATAATTTTCTACCCACTTCCTGTGGACTCGACCTTACTTGCCATTGTACTTAAAATTAATATTTTTATAGACAAATCTGGTATATCGGATCAAGTAAACTCTTCGGGAACAGGGTGAATCAAGTAGCCCATTGCACATCTAGAGTTCCTGCTCCAGTACTTGGATTTGTTCTATAATTAATTGTAGTGGTAATTAGGACTTTTTAGTAATTATTATTGTACAGGTTCGGCACCTGTCAATTTTTGGCGCCGTTGCCGGGGAGCGATATTTTGATTAATTTTGTTTCTTACTAAATTGTTTTATTTGGATTTGTCTGGCATTTTTCTAGTTTATGGCTCGTTGTTCTCGCACAGGTGAGTTGATTTTCGATCCGGAAGTAGAAAAGACTGCACGCCGAACTAAAAAAGAGACTAGACAACTCAGAGAGGAGCAGACTAGCATAGTTTCTCTGGAACTAGATTCAGAGATCGAATCATCAGATTCAAGTGGTGATAGTTTAAGTGACCAAGGTCAAGAGGACACCGTTATGGCGAATGCAAGGACACTAAGGGAGTTGGCTGCTCCAGAATTGCCCCAGCAGCCGTTATGCATAACATTTCCAACATTGGCTGAAAATATCTCATTCGAATTGAAGTCAGGGCTAATTCACCTATTACCCACGTTTCATGGCCTCTCAGGTGAGGAGCCTCATAAATACATCCAGGAGTTCGATGTGGTATGCTCCAGTTTGAAGCCTCCAGAAATTACCGAGGAGCAGATCAAACTCAGGACCTTTCTTTTCTCCCTTAAGGATGTAATAAAGGATTGGTTATATTAACTACCTGCAGCAAGTATCACAACATGGGCCCAACTTAAGAAGAAATTTTTGGAGAAATTCTTCCCTATATCCCGGGTTGCAAGTCTGAGGAAAGAGATATGCAGCATTAAACAGTATCCTGGAGAGTCTCTATATGATTACTGGGAAAGGTTCAATAAGTTGTGTACTAGATGCTCACAGCATCAAATTAGTGAACAACTATTGATCCAATATTTCTATGAGGGACTCCAATCGCCTGACAGGAATATCATTGATGCTGCAAGTGGGGAAGCACTAGCGAACAAAACACCAAGGGAAGCATGGCTACTCATTGAGTCAATGGCAGAGAATTCTCAACAGTTTGGCTTCCGTGAGAGTAACCCTACCTGTAGGGTCAACGAGGTGGAGACGTCGTCCATTCAGCAGCAGATATCGGAGCTGACATCTTTTGTTCGACAATTAGCTGTGGGAAACATGCATCAAGCAAAGGCCTGTGGAATTTGCACAAATATGGGCCATCCCACTGACTCGTGCCCTTGTTGCAAGAGGATGGGATTGAACAAGTGAACATGACTGGAGGCGTGCTCGCGTCTCGAAAACCGTACGACCCCTATTCCAACACATACAATCCGGGTTGGCGAGACCATCCCAATTTCAGTTATGGTAATAAGCCATAGAATTCATTCTCCAATCATCCACCGAGATTCCAGCAACCGTAACAACAAAAGCCACAACCTTTATCATCTAACTCAGGAAGTTCCTTGGAGGAAATTATCAAGAGTTTGGCCACGACCACTGTTCAACTCCAACAAGAGACTAGATCCTTGGTCGCTAGTACTACTCAGTTTCAACAGGACACCAAGGCAGGCATGAAAGACATGGAGATTCGAATGAGTCAATTGGCAACTGCCATTAATCGCCTGGAGTCCCACGTCTATGGGAAGTTGCCTTCGCAGCCTGAGGCAAACCCCAGGAATGTAAGTGCCATGACATTAAGGAGTGGCAAAGAGGTAGAGGGACCTAAGTTGGTAAATTCGAAAAGCAAAAGTGAGGAGGAGATAGAAAAGGGAATTGAAGAGGAATGACGCATTCGCGAAGAGCTTAAGGTAACATCTATTCCTTTGATCCCTATTAAATCTAATCTAAATTCTTTTCCTTGCAGGTTAGAAAAGACAAAAAGGGCATAAAAGGAAAAAGAAATTCTGGATGTGTTCCGCAAAGTTCAAGTAAACATCCCTCTATTAGACGTGATCAAGCAGGTACCCAAGTACGCAAAGTTCTTGAAAGACTTGTGCGTTAACAAAAGAAAGTTAAGGGGTGATGAGAGAGTGGTGGTAGGAGAGAATGTATCAGCTGTATTTCAAAGGAAACTCCCACCCAAATACGGTGATCCAGGTATGTTTACTATTCCCTGTAAGTTTGGCCATTCTAGTATCAAGAATGCCATGATAGATTTAGGGGCTTCTATTAATATGATGCCTAAGTCAATCTATGATTCTCTAAATTTAGGACCTATAAAAGAAACGGGGGTAATAATTCAATTGGTTGATTGTACATGTGCTTATCCGGATGGGATAGTTGAGAATATTTTAGTGCAAGTAGATGGATTAATTTTTCCTACTGATTTTTATGTTCTTTAAATGGATGATAGAAGTACCCCAAATCCATCACCCATTATATTAGGAAAACCATTCTTGAATACTGCCCAGACTAAAATTGATGTTAGTAAGAGTACTCTCACGATGGAATTTGATAGAGAAATAGTCCCCTTTAATAGTTTTGATACAGTGAAACATCTTGTTAACTCTCATTCTGTGTTTGCTATTTATACCACTAATTCCCCTGTGTAAGAATTTTTTGAGTTTGCTTGTAGGTGTAAATTTAAAGTTGCTGCGAACAAGTACCATAGGATGAAAGCAATTTATGAGGTGAAAATAGAGAGAAAATTTAGGAAAAAAGTTGCACTCAATGGCCATGTGGATCTGGGAGGAGGGCCACCAATTACAAGGAAAATTCAATTACATCCAAACTAAAGAGTGATGCTATGTCTAGTCAAATACATTAAAGAAAGGCGCTGCTTGGGAGACAACCCAAGAACTACAATATTAGTTGTTGTCATTTTTCGTACTTTGTAATTTTTCAGTTCTATTTTTCTATTTTAACAGTTTTTGTAGTGATTAACAGAAGACTAAGGTTTACAGGGCGTGCCCATGCCTCACAGGGGTACGCCAGATGCACTGTGCAAGTTGGGGGACTATTAGTTTCAAGGCGTGCCCACGCCTTAGAAGAGAATCTCTTAGACATTATTGAGACGCGATGGTCAGAAAACTATAACCTCTAAGGCGTGTCCACGCCTTCCAACCTTTGCGTCAACGAAAGTCAAACGAGACCAGAACCCTCTCTAATCCCACTTTTCTACTTTGTTTCATTTCTTGTTTTGTTTGGTCTTTTCAATTTCTTTTGTCTTAGTTTCCCCTTGTCTTCTCCCCCCCTTTTGCTTCACTTCCCCTATGTGCGAAGTCTAGCGAACCCCAGTTTTGCAGCGTTGCAGGTTTTCGCACGTATTCAGACAGAGAGTCAGGCAGCTTTCTTTGCTCATATTGGATTTCAGCCACCATATCCTTCCCCTCTTTAGGGTCCCGCTGTGCCATCTCAGTAGTCAGGGAAGTTTCACTTCCTTTATCCTTGCACTTTATTTGTCTTTACTATATTGAGGACAATGTAGGTTTTAGGTGTGGGGGGTTATTTCTTTTTATTATTTCTTTTTGTTTCTATCATTTCTTCGTGCTAAAAAAAAGAGAAAAAAATGGGTAACTAGTCCACTTTTTTTAGAGCATTTTGCTATGATGGATTGCACAATCATGGTGCACAGGTATGTAGTCATATATGCTAACTATACATTTTGTCTTTCCTTGACAATATCGTTAAATGATGAATATGTTGGACTTGACTCATTCTTGAAACCGTTGGGAGCTTTTGAGCCATGCATGAGCACATTATTCTTGTTTGCTCTATTTTTGTTTAATTGAGTGGGTATCACACATGATATTGATATTGTAGAACTTGTTATTTTGTATATGTTGAGACCATATTTTGTTAAACTGGATGCATTGGAAATGATAAGGGCATTTAGGATTTAACCTCCTTTAACTTTCTAAAAATCATGCATTCATCTTGTCTCCCAATAATGAACCAATTTGAGCTTTTATCCTTCGCTTTTGGTTGTTAGCCGTGTTTGATAACCCATGACCTTTTTAGATTTTCTTGTTCAACCTTGTGTCATTAAGAGATGTTTGAAATTCACTGCTTGTGCAAGGCGAATAAATCTAGGGTCGTAAGTGTTATCAGAATAGATGCTGTATGATGCTGTTTCTGTTCATCTGAGATCGAAAGAAAAGAGAAAAAAAAAGAGAAAAAAAAAGGGGGGAGGGAAGAAATTGTCAATAAGATGGTGAAACAGACGACTCTGTCTCACAGGGCGTGCCCACGCCTTGCAATGACTTAGCTCAATCAAAAAAAAAAAATTGGTGACACTTACACAGTGGGTGTAGCAAATGAAACTGCCTTGTTTGTGAAACTCCTCCGGTGAAGCATTATTGTTATATGGTGGGTTTCGGACATTCTCTTGACACATTACCCTCCTATCTATACCTTCCTATCCCGCCTTTTACCTAAACCCCATTACAACCCTATCAAAGTCCCTTTGATTTGTGTATTTATTTCACTTTTCAGTGGTGGAGATGTGATAAATGTGCAAGCCTATGGTAAATTCCATTTCGTGATGTTGATTTGAGCGTTTCTAGTATTATACATTTTCTTGAAGGTAACGTGTGTTACTGTTCATATTCTTTGGATAACCATTTGTCTGGTATGTTCTAATTTTGGAGATATTGTTTGGAATGCGGGATGTTTTTGTTAGTATAGATGACTATGAAACCGTTGCTATCTTGATTGTGCTTCTGAGTTTTGAAATGTTTGAGGGCAAACATTGTCTAGGTGTGGGGGGGATTTGATAGAGCGATTTTTGGGCACTTTTTGCACTACTATTCTGTCCAAATTTTGGCTACTCATGGTGCTAAGAATTAAGATTTTGCTCATATTTGATATTTGTGTGAATTGTAGGTGGTTGGCGCTAAAAATAATCTTTCGAGGTAAATTTCTAGAAGACTCTCTATTTCATGGCGTGCCCACGCTAGAAACTGAAGAGCTACACCTAAAAGCCGGACTCGCGGGATTGGCAAAACAAGTGAAACATTGAAAACCAAAAGTGGTCCACGTGGACCAGACACATGGGATTAAAACCCCAAAAGAGAAAAGCTTTGAAGGGGACTTTTGGGTGGACTTCTCCTGCGGCGGCTACTGAAGATATAAAAAGGCCAAATTCACGTCTAATAAGACATTAGCTTTAGTTTTCTTTTTCTCCTTTTTGTCAGACGCTTTTGGGTCTTTTCTCTTTAGCCGCAATTAGAAAAAAAGTGAGATTGACGTCTAATCAATTAGCTAAGCTTCAATTTCCTTTTGCCCATCGTTCAGAAGAGGAAGATTTCTCCATTGCTTTTTGGGATTTGTATGAACGAGACTCCTTTCGCTCGACTTTGGCTCTAAACAATTTTCATTAGTTTTTGTTCTTGCACTCGTGGCTCCAAAACGAAGGCGAAGGCAGGGTCTTCTCTGTTGTTACTGCAATTAATTCCCCTTCCCCAATTCTTCGGCAAATAATTGAATGAATTCAATTAAGTCACGCGGGATTGACACGATGAGGAGTGGCTAATTTTCTTTTCTATCCAAAGGTCGACGCGATGGCGCGGTCCATAACATCTGTGAGATCTAACCGAATCTTTATTATTTCTTTCAATTCGTTACTATTCATGTGTTTCCTGAATTAATTGTTCATGGGTATTGTATTAATTGGGTATCAACGGCCGGATATTAAATTTAATATAATAGCCTACTGCCACGTTAAGTAAATTGAATTCGTAATTGTTCATTTAGTTGACGACTAGTGGCAACCACCATAATTGGTTTTATGTTGGGGAAACGCAAGATTTAATTTAAATAAACCCTCTTAGCGTGTTTATTGGTTAGAGTTGGGTTCTTCTAACTTTAATGCAATTGGGTAATTAAATTCCTACGGTAGTACCTAGGGTTGTTATCTGGTTAGAGAAGCGGTCACTGGTCGTACCTTGACTGTCGAAAAACTAAGGAAGAACTGGTTGTCAGAGTTTGTTGATAACTATAACCAACCTAGTGATGAATGGATGAAATATCTTTGCATCGATGATCATTTAATTGGACCGTGCCTGAGTAGTTGATCCTTTGGGTAGAATTTTATTAATTGCTATTTTTAGGAAATTGTACTTGTTGAGTTAGCTCTTGAATTTTATTTATTTCATTTTTATTTTCATCCCATTAATTATCCCCCGATTTCATTCTATTGACTTGGAAAGAAATAATTTTCTACCCGCTCCCTGTGGACTCGACCCTACTTGCCATTGTACGCAAAATTAATATTTTTATAGATAAATCTGGTATATCGGATCAAGCAAACTCTTCGGGAACAGGGTGAATCAAGTAGCCCATTGCACACCTAGGGTCCCTACTCCAGTACTTGGATTTGTTCTATAATTAATTGTAGTGGTAATTAGGACTTTTTAGTAATTATTATTGCACAGATTCGGCACCTGTCACAAAGCTATCTCGTTTTATGACATCTATATCTATTGTGTTGATTCCGAAGGTTTCGAATCTTCAGAACTTCTCTCAGTTTCACCCAATTAGTCTATGTACCTTTTTTAATAAAGTTCTATCTAAAATCTTGGCTAATAGAGTAGCAACTATTTTGTCGAAAATTGTGCCCCCCCAGCAGTCCAATTTCATTAAGGGTCGCAATATAATAGAGAATTATTTGCTTGCTTATGAGATTATGTTGGGCATGGGGAAAAAGGCTAGAGGAGGCAATGTAGCATTAAAGTTGAACTTGTTAAAAGCTTATGATCGGGTCTCCTAGGTATTCATTGTCAATGTTTTACGTAAATTTGGATTTGGGGAACGGTTCATCGACATGGTATGGCACTTGGTGTCAAATGTTTGGTTTTTAGTCATAATTAATGGCGCATCACATGGTTTCTTTAAATCTAGCAGAGATCTGCATCAGAGTGATCTGTATCTCCTGCATTGTTTGTTATTGGGACCGAGGTTTTGTCGACTAGCCTTAATAGTCTTATTTCACAACCTGATTTATGAGATTCAAAGTTCCAAGGGGGTGTCTGCCGTTACTTACCTGGCTTTTGCTGATGATGTGATTATTTTTGCAAATGGGTCTTCGATTGCCTTAAAGAAAATCATGCAAATGTTAGAGTGTTATCAGAAAGTATTTGGGTAATTGATTAATGCTCAAAAGTGTGGATATCTAATGCACCCTTCCATATCACTAGCTCGCTAAAAGGTGGTAGAACGCATAGTTGGTTTTTCTAAACTGACCTTTCTGGTTCGATACTTAGGGTTTCCTTTGTATCTGGGGAGAAGCAAGCTCTCTTACTTTAGGGAGGTGTGTCAAGCCATTATGGGAAGAATACTATCTTGGAAGTCAAAGTTTCTCCCCCTCAAGGGAAGCATGATTCTAATCAAGCATGTGCTGTCATCTATTCCAATTCACCTTCTATCAGCTGCAGTGGTGCTAGTCTCCATATTTAAAACTATCGAAAAGATCTACTCAAACATTTTGTGGGGATCTGCGGATGAGGCCTCCAAACTTCACTGGATTCGTTGGTCCCAGTTGTGTTACTCGTTTGAGGAAGGAGGAGTTGGTTTTCGGAAGCTTAGGGATGTTTATACGGCTTTTTCTTGTAAGCTATGGTGGGCTTTTCGAACAGATTTGTCCCTTTGGTCAGTATTTATGCGATCAAAGTATTGTAGTGGGATTTATTCTTGCCAAGCCAAAATTTATCCCTATGTTTCGGCAACCTGGCGATGGATGGCTAGTGTTAGTCGACAGGTTGAATTATCCATGTTGTAGCTGATCCATGAGGGGAAGTGCAGTTTTTGGTACGATAACTGGTTGAAAAATGAAACTCTGTATCTAAAAGTTCCTGTGAGGCTAAATCTGTCCTTTGTGAATTTCATGGTGAATAGGAAGTGGGATGTTCAGCGATTAACTCAAGAACTACCTCCAGATGTTATATCCTCTGTGTTGCAATTGCCAGTCCCCAAAGATGGATGAGAGGATGAGGTAGTCTGGATGCCGACGAAGTTGGGTAAGTTCACCTTATCTTTGGCATATCACGTGGTCAAGTAGGCTTGCAATAGTTCTTTAGTGTTTTCTCAACTATGGCAATCGCGAATCCCATTAAAAGTATCTTTCTTCATGTTATGACTATTGAAGAAAAGGCTGCCTTTGGGTGATGGTTTGTGTGAGATGCGATTCTAGTTATCTTCCAAGAGTTTTTGTTGTGGAATAGATGAGGAGGAGTCCATTGAACATGTATTTTTTACTGGAAAGGTTGCATTGGAGGTCTGGAGCTTTTTCAATGGCATTTGTAGTGTTGCTCCTTCAACTCCTAACCTAAGAGCATGCTTGGTGAGTTTGGGAGTGCCATCTATCAAGAGATTTAAGATGGATTAGGGCTCGAAGTGGAAGGACTTGGTCCTGTGTTATGGAATTTTTTCCTTTTATGTTGTAAATTTGGTTGTTCTATGAATAAATATTGGGGTGGCGTCCGTCCCCGAACTCGGGGTTAGCCAACAAAAAAAAAAACACATGTACACATGACAAGTTAAAAAAAATTAAAACCTGCACTTAACCAAAAATTATAGTTTGCATTCATGAATCTAGCTCTATAAAGGCTCAACAACTTCAGCTAACTTTGATACTCATACCAAACGGATTTCATTATTAACAAACCAAAATTCCGATGACTCCTTCGTCCCCACAATCAATCATTGCTATCATCTAACATTGTCTCATACCAAAGTCACAATTTATGCACTTTAGGAATATCCAAATCAAACATAATCATTGTCCTTCTTTGAGTAGCAAGAGAAATTTCTATAAGAAATATTTTTTTAGATTCATAGAATAAGTAATAAAAATATATAAGTTATATAAACAAACACATAATGATTTACCATTAACATTTTTTATCTTAGGTCTACAAATCATAAGAACTAGTCAAAGATGGAAAATTGTCCAAAAGATGCATTGTCTCATAGTCAAAATAATCTTCTCTCGTCAAAAAAAAAAAAAAATAGGGCCTCATTCTACAATAAACAAAGATATCTTTTGTTAATCAAACTAAGCATAAAAATAAACAAAGATATCTTTCATTAATCAAACTAAGCATAAAATTTTTGTTGGAAAACAAAATTATACACTTGTAAATACACTCTTCATTGAAAATAATGAATTCTTAGACACGCATGTTATGTTCTTAAACAAAGATATGATGTTTTCTGGCTTTGATATGAATTTCCTAGATTCAATATGCGATTTTCCAACGTTGGTTGAAATTTTCAGCTTTAGGATTTAAAATTCCAGCTTTGATGTAGTTTACTTGGAGCTTTTTATATGTCAAAGTTTGATAGTTTTTGAAGCCTAGAATATGTACCACATAGGCCTTATAATGTGTTATCTTGATTGACTATGAATTTGCCATGGAATTAGGGTTGAATATTGAATGGTTAACTTAAAAAATTGGAGGACATATTACTGGATTTTTTTCCTTGTTGGTTAAGTGAGCGAGAGTGAAAGTTAAGATATAATTGAGAATGATTTGAACTTACATTGCTTGAAGTTGCTTTACACATAAGTTGGAAGTTTAGTTAGAGAAACTTGAGGACAAGTTATTGAACATGTTACTTGATTGGATGATCGAGTGAGAGAACTTGAATTTCCATTTTGCATGATGATTTTTGGCATACTTTTGTCTAAATTACTTGCCAAGACTTTGATTTTTACATGTGAATGGGTTTTGAGCTAAACCAAGAGGTTTAAGTAAAAGGAAATGAGTTTTCTCCAAATTGTTTTCTAGTCAGACCTTTCCAACTTGCACTTTGAAAGTCTTGTCCCATTTTCTTCACAAATCTTGGCTATATTTGAGATGTACTTTCTCCACATTATATTTGTAACCTTGATCTATCATGCATGAGGTTTTTCCTAGATTTGAACAAGAAAAATGTTGTACTTTTGACAAGCTATATAGGGGTTAAACCTGCAATTGCTTTGTTTGCTAAGAGAAGTTTCGCCGCTCATAGTTTTGCACTTATATTGGCATGAAGTGGCTAGATTCTTGATATATTATATGATCACAAGAATTGAGCATATCCAAGAGGACGAATCAGGGGTTTGAAGTGAAACGATTGTAATTCATTGGTAAGTGTTCGTTGCATGTTTGTGCAATAAATGACTATGTTGAATGTTAGTAAATGATTGTTTGAATGTTAAATGCTTTCCAATGATTGTTAAATAGATTTTCAATGGGCGAATGTGTATTTTATCACACTCGACCTAAGTGAATGTGAATTTTCAATGATTAAATGATTGAATATTACTTGTGCATAAATGTAAGCCATGTATACTGTATCGCATTGGCTGAATTGGGCCCTGGCCCATCATTGTCAATCGACTCGAGTCAGAAGCAGACTTGGTTGGGAGGCTGGTGACTCTGAGCCATTATTTTGGTATACTCGAGTATGACCACGAAATCGGGTGGAGTACTGGTCAGTGAATGAAATGCAAAGATTGAAATGAATGACTGAATGAAATGATCACTGTAGGAGTTTTTATTTTCAAATGTCAGAGGTATAAAGAAGAAATGGACGGAGACTGGATGACTGAATGGTTCCAAGTGAGCACATAGCCTTTTACTAAGTGTGCTATTATTACTTGAATGCTCCAAATGTTTTCCTCGAATTGTTGTTGTTAAATGTAATATGTCCATGATTTGCTATTTGAATGCTTGTTTGGAAACCTCACTCGACTTTTAGCTCATCCTATTAGTTTGTTTTCCTTACAGGAGTTGAGATCCGGAGCAGATAAGTTTGAACTAGCGTGTAATGATCCTCTTGCACATGTATTTTTTGGCAGACAGATTGTATATTGGTATTTAGTGGTGTATCTTATGTTTTACTTTTGGATTGTAATTAAGTTTGAATTTTGATTGAATTGTAGAACTCAAATGTTATTTTGGAGGTTTGAACGGATATTTTGAGAATTTATTGGAGTGAATGTAGTGAGTTCTGACAAGAGTTGGACAGGCAGTCTGCCAAACCTTTGGGTACACCCTAGAGGGAGGAGAGGGGTCATCATAATTTATCTAGATCCAACTACAACTAATCAAGTTTATTTGTTGTTGCACTTTGCCAGCCGAAAAAGGGGTTTAAAAAGTTTGAGTTGGACTTTAAGACCTACTTTACTTTTCTATTCTTTACAACCACATAGTTTTTTCATTCTTGAGAATTTCAAACATTTGCTAACAATCTATAGGTAATAACGTATTACTTTAGTAAAAATTGAGGTTCATCATTTAAGAGAATTTTGATGTCTAAAATTCCTTTGCCTAAGGTATGTTAATATCACTGAAGAGGTTCTTTATTGGTTGAAAGTTTTTTTTCATAAGAATCATATGAACTATTGAATTTAAAATTAGTTGCCTTTGTTTGAGATATTTTAAGATAATAAATTTCTTTAAGTTGAAGTCATCGGAGATATTTGCAACAAATTTTGAGTCTCTTTTTTATTGATAATCCAATATGGATGTTCCTTTCCACAACACTGATTCTAGCCTTTTGGAAGTAATAATTGGATCTAGGATAAAAACTTCTAAACAAATATAGCACAAGCAAAGTCTATTTGGTTTAACTTTCATGCAATGATCAATGTATCATAACTTTCTATTGCCCAATTTGCCTAGTAGAAAGAGCTTAAAAATTTAATCCTCCTAGGATCCATATCTTCAAGCAATTATATTCTAACTTGTCTTTATTTTCATTTACTCTCTTGCAACTACTTGTATGGTTGATTTTACCACCTAATGGCTAGTTTTACATTATTTTCTTATAACATTTATGACCAGTTGTACTATCTAAACTAACTTCTAACTCTTATAGCTGGTTGTTCCGCCTAAGCTAACTTTTATGGCTGATTTTACCGCCTAGTTAACTTTCTTTGCTTTTACTTCCTTAAACTTTGATTATCTAGATAATAAAGCTAGTAATTAAACACAAGTGATTGCCAAACTCTAAGATCTAGATCGACTCCTATTATCCCTATACTCAAGAAACGAACTGAATGCTTGCGGAAATAGGATAGTAAGGTTTTAAAATTTGTACTATAATAAAAATCCCTATCAGTTGTCAAGTCTATTATATTCTTTTTATATCACCAAAGGGGATAAGTGTAATTTTTTGAACCTTAAGAAAGGTGGCTGTAATTGTCAGAAATCCCTAGAGAGGTTTATGAAATTATCCGTATTGTTAATGAAGAAAAACATTTGTTTTTCCATGCATATCTAATGAATACAAGAAAGTGAAAAATAGTGATGAATAGCCAAAAAATTAAACTAATAAATCGGAGGAGCGATGCGTTGGGTGGTTTAGGGAAAAGGAATGTAAATGAGAAATCTCGGATTCAAATCCTCTCACTTACACTTAAAAAAAATGGATAAACCTCTGGTAGTAGCAACTATGGACACAGAAGAGAAGACAAAGAAGTTTATCAAGTATGATTAGATTAATTAGTTTTAAAACCTTTAGTTGTTGATAGAAAAGACAGCAAAAGTAATTGAACCATCAAAACAAAATATGAGGCCTAAATATGAGTTAAAGGCATGAACTACTTGGAGAAAAGAAGGCCCTCTATCTCTTCTTTACTTGGAATAAATGGAACATCAAAGCAAATTATTCCCTTAATTACTCCATGTCATGCCTTGTGTCTCAAAATGGGAAAGTATGAGTATGAATTGATAGATCATATCTTGGATATTGGAGTAAGTTAAACGATTAGATTTCGTGGTTTATACTCAAAACTTATTGGGCTAGCCCATGACACAATTGTTACAAGTACTCATTGCATGGGTAAGACTAGACTAATGATATGAAACCATAACTATGTCAACAGCTGCAAGAGGTAAATGCTATACTCGTACAAGTGCTACATTGATCTAAGGGCAGGAAGAGTCCAACAAAATTTATTGGACCATTGAGATTAGGAATAGATTGGGCTTGATCTTTGCCAAGACACAAGGCCTTACACGGTGGAGTAAATTTTACCATGGTTTAGATTCCAAAAGTTTAGGGCCAGCTCAAAATTTAGGGGGTTATGCTCTCTACTGCCTAATTCCATCATCTATCATATCTACTCTTTTTTACCTAATCATAGTGTTGCTTGTGCTTCTGTCCTATCTAAGATTTGGTATTCAACTCATTCATTTATTTTTACATTTCCTTTAATTTTATCAATGAAAAGTGAGTCTTGGAAGTAGAATTAGATAATGAGGTTTTCGATGAAATATTTGTCAATGGATTCAGTAGTAAAAACTTGATTTCCTCCTCCTTCGCCATCCTACTAGCTAAAATTGAGGGCTCAGTGATTAGATATTCAAACTTGCCTTTCTTAAATCTATCCATTTCCTATTTAAAATAAAAAATTAAAAAAGGTAAAAACTTAATTTCCTATTTAATGCAGGGGAAACCATTTGACAGCATCTCAAAGAAGAGTATCATATACTCAAATTTCAACTAAAATTTGAATTCTCTGGTATGTATTTATTGGCTCGTAGTTTAGATGTATAGATATCTCTTACAATAGAGAAATATATTATAAGGTTTGCTCTTTGCATTGGCAGTTTATCATGCCATGTTATTGTGTTAGATCAGATTATAATATTCCACATTTTTTTTGTGCTTGCTGGATTCTACAATGCTTTAGCATAAGTGGCTAACATTTGAGGTAATTTAGACATGAAACTCCTCCGGTTGCAAAAAGAGTCTTTCTTTATCTCACTTTTTTTTTGTGGATAGCTCTTTATTTGAGAAGTTTTTATTTGAAGTCTATGATGTGATTAAATTTCAATTGAATTTGCTTTAAATGACGAATTTTTTAACACTTTCTAGTGGGTAAATTGCAGTGATGGAAAGTCATAAAACATTGATTAACTATTATTAACAAAACTTAGGTGGATGGTTGAGTTAGATTAACTATTATTAAATAGAAAAATTTAGCAAAATTTTATAGAACTAACTATGAATATAAGGATAGCAAAATTTCAACAAGAAATGTTACTCGTGAAGCAAAGAATCAAGTCAAGCAACTTCCAATAATAGATCCAGTGAATGGTAAAAAAATTGATAAACTAATAATATACGAAGGTTTTGAAAAAAAAATATACTAAGCAATTCCCTAATCTCCAATTGCCAACTTAAATTGAAAGGGCAAATTAGTTGAATCGTCAAATGAAATAATGAAACATAAAGGCGAGGCCTCTGCCAAGCCATTAACTACTAGCAGACAGTGGAAATCTATCTTCTCTTTAGTTTGTGAGAAAGGAAGTTCAAAGCAAACTACCTTTGCCTACTTGATTCCATCTTCTACAGTTATTTTAATCTTTTTTGTCTGCCCAAGATGCTTCCTATGCCACTTTCAGAAGAATTGGTGTTGCATCTCAACCAATTATTTTTACTTTATATCTCATTTTATTTACGAAAACCAGATCATGGAAGAAAATTCAATAATAAGCATCTTGCCAAGGTAATTGGTCAATCAATTCGACATTAAAATCTCGATATCCTATTTAAAGAAGGAAATCTATTTGATAGCACCTCAAGTAGGAGGGTGATGAAGTTTGATTTTAACTACATATTGATTTTTCTAATATGAACTTGTTGGCTTGGCTTTTAGATTGAATGGATAGATTTCTTTTGCATTAAAGAAAGTATATTATAGAGGTTCATCTTTACATTGACAAGTATTAACCCTGTTAGGTTTGTAACATTCCTCAACTTGTTATGCTTACCGGTTTCTTAAATTTTTGAAATTTGGATATCAAACTTTTTCAAACTTTCCTGGAGTTAGAGAATATTTCTTAATATCATTCATCTTTTGCGGATAGAACTTTATTTAGAAGTTTCTTTGTGGAAGCTCTGTGATGTCATTAAATTGAATTTGCTTTCAAAGATGTGTTTCTTGAACTTTTGATTTGATAAATTGGAATGGTTGAAAGTTATGAGATATTGATTTTTCTTAAAAGGGGAGTAGTTGGTTTTGAAAGTGAAGTGGCAAAAGAGGTCTTGAGGCCAAAACCTAGAATTCCTTAGCCACTATTGAGATATTGGACCGTTCTCAACTGATTCTAATTTTGTAAAAATTGATTTTGTAAAATGAGAAAATAGAAAGACCATAAAATGTTTTCTTATCTTTAACTAGTTTAGTCATTACATTAAACTCTAAGGGGTAAATTTATCTACATGAAAAAGTAGGCTAGAATTAGAATTTAAAAACACCTCAAGACTTGCTTTTGATTTTTGGCTTCTTTGAACCCCAAAAAAATAAAAAATTAGTTTTTCAAAATTAGTTGAGAACACAACAAAATAACTTTTTGAAAATCAAAAGCTAAAATTAGGCTTACAAAATCAGTTGAGAACAAGGTCATTGATTGTTGCATGAAAGTTGAAGTAAACTTTACTTGGATGGTTATTCGAGTATGCACTATCTTAAAGTCTATTTTGGTAGTTTGATAATTAAAATATGTTCCCCAACATTTAAGAAAAGGTTGAATATTGCCTTAAAAGTGCTGAATATTTAACAGTGGTAATATGTTATAAATTTTTCTGTGCAAATTGTGTGTAGAAATTCTTTTTGCACGTTTCTTATCTCTTACAAGAAAATTATTAGTAGCTTTTTTAGCAACACCTAATAAATTTAAGAAAACAAATAGTAATAAGGATTTTGCTTATATAGCCAAAAATGATATTAATTACATACGTCTAGCAGTAGCTACTTTGGATATAAAAGTGAAGGACAAACATGTTGATCGAATAGTATTAGATCATGTTGTTCCAAAATTCCAATTTATAGAAAAAAGGAATGAACAAATGAATTGAGCCATCAAGTGAAACAATGAGGCATGGAGGTCAGCCTTATGCTAAGCTACTAACTACTCGGTGAAAAGAAAAATTCTATCTCTAAATTAGCTGGTGTGTATCAAACTTTGAAACAAAGTACGCCCTACTATCTAATTCCATTATCCATCATATATACTCCTTTTTTCCTATTGAGATATTTGCTCATACCTACATTATATCCATGTCTTGGCCACTTATTCTAATGTTGTCTTCCATTCATCGACAAAAGGTGGGTCAAAGAAGAAAAACATGATAATGAGACTTCTTGACGAAATATTTGATGAATAGATTCAACACTATAAACTTAATAACCGCTTAAAGATAGGGACATTTATTCGACAACACCTCAAATAGGAGGGTAATTTACTTTAGTTTGAACTATAAATTGATTTCTTTAATATAAATTTGTTGCCTCCTACATTAGATAGATAGATATTTCTTGCATTAGACAAGTATATTGAACTTGCTCTTTGCATTGACATTTTATTAGATTGTGTTAGGGAACATTCCTTCATTTTTTGTGCTTACCAGGTTCCTAAAATTTTGAGCTAAGATGGTACAACAATTAAGAGTTGTTTGGATACCAAACTTCATTGGCTGTAGAAATGTTCTTTATATCATTTCTTAAGGATAGCTTATTATTCGAATGGTATCTATGTGGATGCATTGTGATGTCATCAAGTTGCTATTGAATTTTATTTCAACGATGTCTTTTTTCACTCTTTATGTTAGGCAAATTGGGCATGTGGAAAGTTACGAAAGTTTGATTTTTGCATAAAAATTGAATCAAGGATATATGTGGATAGTTATTCCACTATGCACTATTTGAAAATTTATCTTTGTAGTTTAATAATTGAATTATGTTCACGGGTATAAGGAATAAATTAAACAAACTCCAAAAATGGTGAAAATGTGATGATGACTATGTGTTACTAATTTTTTTTGTGTGATTCTTATGTATAACCTTTGTTACTTGTATATTACCTTTCCCTTTAATCAATTGTGATATTCATTCTTATTAAAGGAAAACATTAGTGCTTTTCTTCAAAAACAACTAATGAACACAATAAATGAAAAAAAAAAAGTCAAGGATCCACTCATGAACCCAAGAATTTTGCTAACAAACTTGCCGATGGAAAAGGAAATTACAAATTACTCAAAACATAAAATGAAATAATAGGACATAAAAGTGAAGCCTCAGAGAAATGAGATATCTATCTCTTATGTAGTTCGTGCAAATGAAAAATCAAAGTAAATTCTTCATGCCTACCTTGTTCCATTATCTATCATATGTATTTATTTCTACCTACCTAATATGTTGCTCCTTCCTCTATCATGTCCAAGAGTTAGTATTGTAGTTCGGCCATTTATCCTTATATGCCTTCCATTTCTTTTTCACTGTCCAACAACTTGTGAGATTTAATATTAGAGAGAGCTATCATTCATCAAACTTTGGGGATTCTATCTTATAAAGATCTTGTTTATAAACTCATCAACATTGCCGGCTAAATGTTTGGATAGTTTTAAATAGAAGGACTTCCCACAACTTACTACAAACTTCATGAAAAAACGCACCAAAATTCAAGGAATTCTTCATGAAGTTTCTCATATATCACATGAAATTACTTAAAGGTGATCAACTTATAGGAAATAAAATGCCGAACTTTTACTGCACATGCACGTTTATTTTCTTACAAAACTGCAATAATGATCTTGCAAATGAAGGTAAAAATCAAGCTAATTTACCTCTAGTTGTAATTGTTTGGGCATAAAAGTGAGGGGCAAAAGAGTTGATAAAGTGCTGTTAGATCAAGTAGTTCCAAACCTCCAATTGTTGAGAAAATGGAAAGGAAAAACTCCAAAACCTTAGTTTTTGGAGAGAAAGGAAATTCAAAACAAAACAGTTCCAAAACCTCAAGTTTTTTAGAGAAATAGAAAGGAAAAACTAATCAGACTAGCCAATGATATAATGGGATCTCAAAGTGAGTCGTCTATCGCTCCATTAACTATTATGAGTAAACAAAATTCTATTTTTGCTTTAGTTGGTACAAATGCAATCTCAAAGCAAGCTACTTTCAACCTTACTCGATTCGATTGTCCATCATATGTCTTTTTATAAAAATGCCCAAGATGTTATTGGTACCTCTATGTTGTCCAAGACTTGGTATTGTATCTTTGATGTTTATTCTTACATTGCCTTCCATTTCATTTACAAAAAACAGCCATGGAAAACGAATTTGGTGATGAGTTTCTTGTTGAAATGTTTCACAAGCATATTTGATGTTGAAAAGTCGATTTTTAGTTTATGGTTCAAAAGTTCATTCGACGGCATATCAAGTAAGAGGCTAATACATTCAAGTTTCAACTGCATATTGGATTTTCTAATATAGATTTTTGGCTCCCAAGTTAGACAGATATATTTTTCTAGCATATAGAGAAGTATATTACGAGCTTGCACTTTACACTTACAGTTTATCAAGTAGTGCTAGATGATTAAAACATTCCTTAGTTTGCTATGCTTGCTAAGTTCCAAAAATCTTTTTCTTTAAATAGTTGTACATTTGAGAGTAGTTTGGGCATCAAACTTTCTTGAATATAGAGGCTTTCTTTACATGACTTGGTTTTGTGGATAGCATTTTATTCAAAATGTTTCTATGTAATGCTCTTTGATGTGATCAAATCAATATCTAATTTGCTTTCAACAATAAATTTTTTAAAAAGATACGTTCATTGTTGCGTGAAATTTGAACTAAATTTATCTAAATAATTATCCCACTATGTATTTTTTTAAAATCTATTTTGGTATTTTGATAACTAAGCTTTTTTTCTAGACAATAATCAAAGGTTCAATATAGCCTAAAAGTACTGGAAATATAATGATAAATACATCTTATGACTTTTCTCATGCTATATTTGTGTAGAAGTTATTACCCCCGACCCAATTGTTACTTCCAAAAGGTTAGAACGAACACTTTCGAAAGGAAACATCCATATTGGATTGTTATTAAATAAGAGACTCTATATTTGATGCAGATATCTCCCAAGGCTTCAACTTAAAGTAAGTTATTATCTTATAATGTCTCAAAAAAAGGCCATTAATTTTAGATTCAATGGTTCATATGATCCTTCTAAAGAAAAACTTTGAACCAGAAAAGAAACAACAAAGAACCTCTTCAGTTATATCAACATACCTCAGACAGAGAGATCTTAGACATCAAAATTCCCTTAAATGATGAACTCCAATTTTTACTAAAGTAATGCATAGTCAGCTATATATTGTTAACAAATGTTTGAAATTCTCAAGAATAGCAAACTACATGGTTGTGAAGTATAGAAAAGTAAAGCAGGTCTTAATATCCAACTTAAAATTTTGAACCTTTTTTTCGGCTGGCAAAGTGCAACAGCAAATAAACTTGATTCCATTCAGTGGATAAGAACGTGGTGAAATAGTTGGGAAGAGATGATGATGAAGGTGACTTTGGGTTGAAGTACCCATTCTTGAGCCAATCATTTGATATGGACATTTGTGGGAGTTTCTTGAGAGAGAATATTAGTTTGACTGGGTATGCCAAGGCAAAGGATTTGGAGGGCAAGTGGAAGAAATTGCATGAAACTGAAGTAGAAGTTTTATTGATGAAGATGGATTTGATGAAGGAGCACACTAAATTGGTATTGGAAGGTATGAGGAAGTAATTAATGCTTGGTAGGTTATATGTTTGGGCTGTAAGGCATCATCTTTTGGGTTTCAAGTTATTTAGACTGGAAATTTCATGATGCATATTTTTAATCTGGCTATGAAAACCTTTTGTTGCCAATTTTGCAATCACAGTGGTTTTGCAAAACCAGCCAAATTGGACTGGTCACCGGTCAATGGCTACTATAGTGGGTGGAATGATAGCCAGCCAACTAGTCTTACACGTGAAATATGGAGGAGCTCGCAGTGGTGGTGGTTGGTCATGAAAAATGGAAAATTTCCTTGGCTCCTTGTGGTGGTTTTTAGTGGAGCAGAGATGGCTAGTGAAAGCTAGTTGAGTAGAGAAGGTCATGGCAATGGATGGAGGTGGCTACGGCCGGGGGTTCAATGGTGGTGTAGACTGTGGTTGTGGGCTATGGTGGAAGGAATGGGAGTTTGGGATTGGGAGGAAAATATGAACTAATTTTCCCTGAAGTGAAGTCAAAGAACAAAACATAACCCTAAATCCTATTCCTATATTTATTTTCTTAAAATTATGAAATGACATATATGCCCATTCTCCTCGAGTCCAAACGAGCTGCTCAAATAAAATATAAATCGAGCTAGCTTGGCTCATTAATTATTCGAGTATATTTTCAATTTGAACTCGACTCGTTTATTGAAATTAATGAGTTGAGTTTGAGCCTTATCGAGCCGATTCTATTTGAGCTTTCGAGCTACTCATTTCATTTAATAGAATTAATCCCAAATATGAGTCAATGCAAAACAAAACACTTATCTTTCATGCACAATATAACAAGCCACCTTATTTAGTAGATAGCAAATAAATGTTCTCATTGATAATTTGAAAGCACTTGTCCTATCATACACCATATTTACTATCTTACTACTCATGCACAAACCAATTCCATAGTGCAATAACTGACCTGAGCCTTAATACGGTGCGTGAACTAAATCCTATTATTGATAAAAAAATATTAAAATGAATTAAAAGCAGAGATAACAAAACAAGGGTAAAATCTTCTGCACAAAAATAGCACAAAAGGAAATTTATATCACATAATTATCATTAGAATATAAACACTTATAAGCATTTAACCTTTTGTTTAATGTTTGAGAATATAGTTCAATTATTAAATTACCAAAATAGAGTTTTAAATGGTGCATAAGGAAATAAAAATTTCACATGATTTTGTTTCACTTTTACACAACAATCACTATTTCGCTCGAAAAAGATCATTGTTTAACATTAGCTGGCTACTAGAACTTTAATTTTTTTTCCTACGATCAAGACGTTAATTGATAACATGGCACTTTAGGAGGGTTATGAAAATACTTCCATACTATTAATCTATATGCAATAGGGTTAGTAATATTTCAGTTTCACTTTGTGGCCATTATCATCACTGTGTTGCTAATCAAGTTTATTCATTTTTTTTTAAATAAATTTTGATAACCAAACTTTAACCAAAATGAACCAACTATATATTTCCAATTACTAGGTTCAAATGAACTTATAAACCCAATTTAACAAAATTGGCACCAAAAGGTTTTCATAGCTAGACTAAGAATATGCATCATGAAATTTCCAGTCTAAATAACCTGAAATCCAAAAGATAATGCCTTACAACCCGAACATATAACCTACCAAGCACTAATTACTTCTTCTTCATACTTTCCAAAACCAATTTAGTGTGCTCCTTCATCAAATCCATTTCATTGATAAAACCTCTACTTCAGCTTCGTGCAATTTCTTTCACTTGCCCTCCAAATCCTTTGCCTTGGCATCCCCAATCAAACTCACATTCTCTCTCAAGAAAGTCCCATCAACGTCCATATCAAATGATTATCTCAAGAATGGATACTTCAACCCAAAATCACCTTCATCATCATCACTTCCCAACTCTTTCACCATGTTCTTATCCACTAAACGGAATCAAGTTTATTTGTTGTTGCACTTTGCCAGCCGAAAAAAGGGTCAACATTTTGAGTTGGATATTAAGACTTGCTTTACTTTTCTATTCTTTACAACCATGTAATTTTCCATTCTTGAGAATTTCAAACATTTGTTAACAATATATAGGTGACTACGCATTACTTTAGTAAAAATTGGGATTCATCATTTAATGGAATTTTGATGTCTAAGATCCCTCTATTTGAAATATGTTGTTATAACTAAAGAGGTTCTCAATTGTTTCTTTGCTGGTTCAAAGTTCTTCTTTAGAAGGATCATATGAACTATTGAATCTAACATTAATGGTTTTTGATGAGACATTGTAAGATAATAAATTACTTTAAGTTGAAGTCTTGGGAATTATCTACAGCAAATATAGAGTCTCTTATTTATCAACAATCCAATATGGATGTTTCCTTTCTAAAGTATTCGTTCTAACCTTTTGGAAGTAATAATTGGGGTAGTGGTGAAAATTTCTACACAAACATAGCACGAGAAAAGTTGTAACATATATTTATGATTATATTTCTACTACTTTTAGGCTATATTGAACCGTTGATTATAATCTAAAAAAAGTTTAATTATCAAAAAACCACAATAGATTTTATAAAATACATAGAGGAACAATTATCCAGATAAATTTAGTTCAACTTTCATGCAACGATAATTGTATCATTTTAAAAATTTATCCTTGAAAGCAAATTAGATATTGATTTGATCACATCAAAGAGCATCTACATAGAAACATTTTGAATAAAATGCTATCCACAAAATCAAGTCATATAAAGAAAGCCCCAATAGTCGGGAAAGTTTGATATCCAAATGACTCTCAAATGTACAACTATTTAAAGAAATTTTTTTTTTGTAACTTAGCAAGTATGACAAACTAAGAAATGTTTTAAGCACCTAGCACTATTTGATAAATTCTCGGTGTAAAGTGCAAGCTCATAATATACTTCTCTATAGCTAGAAAATTTAACTATCTAACTTGAAAGCCAAAAATCTGTATTAGAAAATCCAATATGTAGTTGAAACTTGAATGTATTAGCCTCCTACTTGATATGCCATGGAATGGATTTTTGAACCTTAAACTAAAAATCGAGTTTATACCATCAAATACGCTTGTGAAACATTTCAACAAGAAACTCATCACCAAATTCTTTTTCCGTGGCTGTTTTTTGTAAATTAAATGGAACGCAATATAAGAATAAACAACCAAGATACAATACCAAGTCTTGGACAATATAGAGGTACCAATAACATATTGGGCATTTTCAAAAAAAAGACTAAATATGATGGATGATCGAATCAAGTAAAGTTGAAAGTAGCTTGCTTTGATGTTGCATTTATACCAACTAAAGCAAAAATAGAATTTTGTTTACTCATAATGGTTAATGGAAGGATAGACGACTCACTTTGAGATCGCATTATGTCATTGGATAGTCTGATTAGTTTTTCCTTTCCATTTTCTCAACAATTGGAGGTTTTGGAACTGCTTGATCTAATAGTACTTTATCAACCTTTTTGCCTCTCCCTTTTGTGCCCAAAGCAATTACAGCTAGAGGTAAATTAGCTTGAATTTTACCTTCATTTGCAAGATCATTATTGTAATTTTTGTAAGAAAATGAACGTGCATGTGCAGTGAAAGTTTGACATTTCATTTACTATAAGTTCATCTCCTTTAATTAATTTCATGTAATATAAGAGAAATTTCTTGAAAAATTCCTTGAATTTTGGTGCATTTTTTTCATGAAGTTTGTAGTAAGTTGTGGGAAGCCCTATTTAAAGCTATCCAAACATTTAGCCACTAATGGTGATTCACATGAGTTTGACAAGATCTTTATAGGATAGAATCCCCAAGTTTGATGAATGGCAGCTCTCTATAATGTTAACTCTCACAAGATGTTGGGCATTGAAGAGGAAATGGAAGGCATATAAGGATAAATGGCCGAACTACAATACTAACTCTTGGTCATGATAGGGGAACGAGCAACATATTGGGTAGGTAGAAATGAACATATGATAGATAATGGAACAAGGTAGACATGAACAATTTACTTTGATTTTTCATTTGCATGAACTACATAACAATCACACAAAAAAATTAATAACATAGTAATCATCAAATTTTCACCATTTTTGGAGCTTGTTTAACCTTTTCCTTAATAACTGTGAACATAATTTAATTATTAAACTACAAAAACAAATTCTCAAATTGCGCATAGAGGAATAACTATCCACATATATCCCGAACACAATCTAATAAAATATCAATGCAAAGAGCTAGTTCAATATACTTGTTCAAAGCAATAAATATCTATCTATCTAACGTAGGAGGCAACAAATGGATATTAAAGAAATCAATATATAGTTCAAATTAGAGTGCATTAACCTCCCATTTGAGATGTTATTGAATACATTCCCTATCTTTAACAGATTATTAAGTTTATAGCGTTGAATTTATTCATCAAATATTTCATCAAGAAAATCATTATCAAGTTTTTCTTCTTTGACCCAACTTTTTGTCGATGAATGGAAGACAACATGAATAAGTGGCCAAGATATGGATAGGATGTAGGTACAAGCAAACATCTCAATAGGAAACAAATTGTATATATGATGGATGTGGAATCAGGTAGCCGGGGGTAGTTTGCTTCAATGTTTGATACACAGCTAATTTAAAGATAGATTTCTTTTTTCTCCTAGTAGTTAATAGCTTAGCAGAAGGCTCAATTCATTTGTTCATTCCTAATTCTATAAATTGGAATTTTGGAACTACATGATCTAATACTATTCGATCAACTTTTTTTGTTTTTAAAATAACACCGTTCTTTTTAGGGCAAATTATATTTTACCCCCTTGTAGTTTAGCATTTTTTTACATAACCCCCCTATGGTTTCAAAAACTATATATAACTCCTTCATTGTTTGGATTAAAGTGTCAAAGTGACGGAAATAATTATCGTAACGGAACTTCTAGAAATGTCGTAATTACCCTTATAAATACATGACACACTAATCCCGTATAATTTTTATATTTTACTATATAACCCCCTTATGGTTTAATACTTTACCATATAACCCCCTTATAGTTTTCAAAATATACACATAACCCCCCTTGGTTAATAAATAATTTTCAACTTTATATAAGGGTATTGTTGACATTTTAGGTGACTCCATTACGAATGATCATTCCCGTCACTTTGACACTTTAATCCAAACCATGAGGGGGTTATATATAGTTTTTAAAATCATAGGGGGTTATGTAAAAAAATGCTAAACCACAGGGGGTTAAGTGGAATTTGCCCTTCTTTTTATTCCATCAATCTTAAATACATACTGACGGGTATTTTACATACGTGCAAGCTAAAAAATACCGAATTACACCCGTTCACTGCAAGTATACAGATCAACTAGTAGTTTAGGGTATATATCGGGTCGATCCCACAAGGAAGAGTGAACAATTACCGGTATTACTAAAGCTTCTCTATTATTTAGACTATCAATAAATTATAACAAATTTAACCTACTGAAATTATACAAAATGACAAATGAAAGTTCCTTAGGTTATGGTATCCCTAACTACTCATGCAAGTGCTATATTTGGATTATTGAATACTACATCTAGGCTAATTATGGTGTAATTTCCTTATGCATTTGAATCCTACTTTCGTAGTGAATCAATTATACTTATAACTAATCCATACCTATTCTCGTGGTTATGAAATTAGTTACAAGTTCATTTCTTCAGTGAAATTACATGAAATGAATCACTAAAAATCACATAGGTGCACCTCTACTTTCGTGAGTGTACTCCCTATGTTTAGCACTTCTTGAACTAATGTTAAATCTCAATTTTCATTGTAGAAATAACACCTTAGATAATCACAATTAATGGTACCAGATTAATTATGATTTAAAGAGCTAAAGTACTAAATAACTTGCTCAAATCATAGCAATCAAATAACCAAATAATAAATACTAACAATTATAGAAAGTTCAACCAAACCCTAGGCATAAACTTTAGAGACACATAAATAACATAAATTCCAGAACTTGCATATTAACTATATTTAAGAATCCAATGCAAAAGATAAAGAGTTGGAGAAGAGATAACCCGTGTCACTTGAGCTTCAACTTCTCTTTCTTCATCTCCATTTTCATCCTAATCTAGCCATTATACAAGAATGGATGAACTACACTTACTACACTATCCTACACTAAGGAAATGGAAGAACTACATTTCTGCACTCTTCAAGCTTCTCCCGTATCTCCCGTATGATTTTCAATGTCCTCAGATCTCCCAAATGTCTCTGCATATAAGCTGATGAAAAGCTCCTCTCTAGTCCAAATTTGCTGCTCTAAGGATTCTCAAATCTAAAATTGTTAAGATAGTCAATAACAAATGTTTTTGACTTGAAAATAAGCCATCTTTATTGCCCTCTTGTCTTCTGAGGCATATGCACCGAATTCTCTTGCAGATTGTAGCTGGAAAGTAGTTTGAACATAAGAGAATTGACTGAGCAAATTGCAGAATTGCGGCCAGAAAACGCGCCTACACAAAACGCGGTTACAAGTCACGTTTTGTGTACTCGCGTATTCACTTTGTCCTTACTTCAACTGCGATTTTCTCTATCATAAAGGCTGAACTGGCTTTTGTACAAAACACCAAAGTTGTAGCCCTTTGAGTTAGCTTTCCAATGCTCTAACAATCATCCAGATCGGAGCTTTGTAGCCTGAGATATGACCAAAATACTAAAGACTGGTCAGAACTCTGTTTTCCACTTTGGACAGCTGACTTGAATTTCGGTATTTCAACTTTTGAACTATGAAAACGGCTGAATTGGACTTTGATGTCTTCATACCAAATGTAGATCTATCTCTTAGCTTTAAATTGGTACCAAGATCACCTTGATCCGATCTGTGTAGCTCCAAATATAGTCAAAATACGAAAATGTGTCTGAGTTGTCAAAGCTGACTTTTTCTTGATTCAAATTGCATTTTTCCTTTTACCCTTCATATTTTATTTTCACCACTTTAATCCATCTTCAATCACCCAAATATCTTCTCAATGCACTTCATTTGATGATTGAATCATTAAACCTACAAAATATGAAGTTTTTACAATAAAAATCAATAAAATGCAATGTTTAGCCATTTTAACATAAAATGTAGTTTTTTACCAAAACCTTAGTTATTTTAGTTATAAAACTAAATAATCAAACCAAAATTAACTAATAAAACACACTAAAAATACGTAAAATAAACTCTTATCAAATACCCCCACACTTGAACCATTGCTTGTCCTCAAGCAATAAGAAATACAAACCAACAATGATCCAAAATTTGAAAATAACATATGTAGCATTTCAACTTCATTTCCTCAAAACAAAGTAAATAACCATTATGCAATTATTCAATTAACCTCAAGTACTCATAATATCAAGTAAAGGAGAGCCAATTATACCATAATTATAACAAGTTTAATTCAATTTCTCATTCTTTCCCAATTTCACAAGCAAGTAATTCATATGGTCAATAATAATGCTTCCTAAACTCATGATCATCTCTTTATTCTACTTAAAAGGATATTTATTCGTATAACATAGCTAAATTTTACTTAAGTTGTGAGAATGCCTTTTGACGCGAGAATCGACATTTTTAGATGAAGATCACCGGTTACTCAACACTTCACATACTCAAGTTGCTTTGCATACTCTTAATTCAAGTACCGTTTTACGCGAAAGTCGACATTTGTAGATGAAGACTCCCGGTTACTAAGTACGAGAATCATTGGAGTAGAATAAATCTTATTTTCTTTTCTTTTTCTTTTTTTTTCAAATAGCAAAGAGAATAATAATTTTCTAAAAAAAATAATCATGAGAGGAGTATTGCACTTATTGACCATATTTATCACTTAACTTATAAAATCCAATAAAGAGAAGAAATTTCATTAAATATGCAAAAAAAAATATAGGTATAATTTTCTCCACTTAAAAAGATATACTTTCCTACAAATGCAAAAATTATAATCGCATAATAGTCATTTCCAAGTTAAATGAGAAAAGAAGTGCTTAAACCACATATATTTATCTCAAATGTAGAAGGAATTTGAACTACTAATGGTATGGAACTTTGTTACCCCTTGGATAAAATCGAAAAAATTTAAAAATTGTTGAGGCAAGTTTGCAATTTTGGACAAGATTTTAGAAAAATTTTGAATTTTAACACAAGTCCAATATTTGCAACTAATAAGTCAATCACATACAATATATATAATCTCAATTCTCCCCCCACACTTAACATGCACATTGTCCTCAATGTGTAAAAAGGAAAATCAAGATAAAGAAAGTAATACTCCCCTATGATGTGATTGAATATGAAGCTTCAAGGTACGTTGTTCGCTTGTCTTCATCGCTTCATGAGTTCCATTGGATAACCATTAGTGATATAAACCTAAAAATGAAAAATGAGAAACCAAAGTGATAACAAAGGCTTAAGACATCAAAACGGCTATCCGTAACTTCAAACCCTTGTTTTGGTGATGTACCTATAAAAAATACACAATAAGCAACTCAAGGTACAAGAAAATATATGACGAAAAGAAGAAAAAGAGAATCAAGGAAGCTGCATTTTTTTTTTTTTTCAAAAAAAAATGCTTTGAAAACGTGACTCATCAAAACGCGCCACCAAGCCGCGTTTTGTGAAGTCGCGTTTCTTCACATATCTTGCAGGATCGAAAATGCGGCTATGCTTAAAAACGCGACTTGAAGTCGCGTATCTAAAGGCGCGTTTTCATTTTTTGATCAGGCTGGAAAACGCGACTTGGTAGAAAACGCGACTTTCTGTCGCGTTTTGAAGGCGCGTTTTCTTCATTATAGGCGCAGAATTGAAAACGCGATTCTTTGTAAACGCGATTCACTGGCGCGTTTTTTAGAAAAACGCATTTTCTGCTGCGAAATTTAGCAGAAATTTAACTTATGAATAATTATAAATGATACCCCAAATTTCCAAAATGCATCATAGATCATTTGTTTGCTAAAATTCTCAATGCATGCACATGTAAAATGATCAAAATATGCATTTTAACCCCTTCTAACGAATCAAAAACAACAACTACACAAATCAAGGGGTTGAGTTCCTTGATCTAATTTCGCCTTTTTCACCTCATTTGGTCACTTTTGCTTCCATTTCCAATACCTACAAATGAAAAATAACAAAATAACTCAAACACATACTTTAAACATAAAATCACCCCAAAATAACATAAACTTAAACAAACATTGGGTTGCCTCCCAATAAGCGCTTCTTTAAAGTCGATAGCTTGACTATTTCACCTCATTTTTTCAAGGAGGCTTTGTTAGCGAATAATCCACCATTTTTGGTCGTGGTGGATCATTAAATGGTGACTTTATAGCAAAAGTCACATGATCTAATGATGTGAGAAATGGAAATGACTTACCTATCTTAAGTGTTTCATAACATATTACCTTGAATATGCACCACTTGAGAACTTACCAAAGGAAATGTCATAAAAGTATCTTGGGCAGGAATACCTTTAAAACATATACTTTCACTGCACTCCTCAAGAGGGGTGAAAAATGAGTCATTAAAACTCACCTCTTGAGGCTCAAAGTTAGTTCCAAAGATATTATCATGTGAAATGGATATTTGCTCATTAAAACACAATTGAAATTCATCATTTTCATCCAAATGCAATCCATTTTCACATACAACATTCTTACCATTCATGCTAGGATCATGTTGCAAATTTTTAGAGGAAATAACTTCACACAATGCATTCAATTTCTCTTGTATTCTACTAAAGTGAGAAGTCAGTTCATCTATTCTTTCTTCAACCCTATCAAAACGGTTGGAAGTTGCATTAGCTAATTTTTCTAAAGCTAACTCCCAAGATGGCTTAGAATCATTAGCTACCATTTCAATTGCCAACTCCCAAGATGGTTTTGATTCATATTGGACACATTCAGGTTGGTAATCGTACAAATATGAGGAATTATTATAAGTACATTGATTATCCCAACCATACACAGGAGAATTGTTCCAATTAGCACTATATTGATCAAAACAAGGATTGTAATGCTCTAATTCATCATAATAATCCACATTTTGTACTTGTATACATGTATTAGTAGCATGATAATCTCCACACAAGTCACAAATCACATGATAAGAATTAAAAGTATTAACATTCCTCCCTTGCTCAATTTCATGTATAATTGTGTCCATTTGAACTTGTAACATAATTACATCAAATTTTGCCTTTAAGCACTTCAAACCATCTTCAAAAGACATACCTTCAGTAATTTCTTGGTTACCTCTGTTGAAGGAGCTGTGCACTAGGCAACCATCCATTGCCAATCGTTCATTTCTCAAGCTTTGTCCTCCCAATTCACCTACCCTCCTCATTATCTAAAATTACTTTTAAACAATCTCAAAAGTAAGATTAGTTAAGAAGGATAGATTCCAAGACACAAACTAAAACAGATGACTAAAACACATACTTTAAACAAGTGCCCTCGCCCAAAGCTAGACATAACCATAACGAACCGAGGGACACTCCCTAGCATCAAGAGCGAACAAACCCCTAACAAACCTTGGGAGACAATGATGAGCCTCCAACACTTGACTACCCTGAATATTTAATCCCGCTAAGCTATCTGCCACTCTATTAGCTTCCCGAAAGACATGAGTTATTGAAGCCGATAATTTTTGCAGCAGCCACCGAATCCTTCTTATGATGTTAAGCATAGACCACCTCCCCACGCTCCCTGCCTTCACCAAGTGTATTAATGCCAAAGAATCTACTTCCACCGTAATGCCTTGCAACTCCCTATGAAAGCAAATGACTAGCCCTTCCATCAAAGCTATGCCCTCTGCCAATACTACGTCCATCTCTCCAAATTCCTTATAAAATGCAAACACAACCTTACCTTCCGGGCACTGCAACACTCCTCCTCCTCCTCTCGCCCTCCCATTAACTACACGCGCATCCGTATTCAACTTAAAGCCCCACCACGGCGGCCTTCTCCACGACACTGCTCTCACCCTGACCTTTCTCTTTATAACTTGACTAAACCACGCCCAAAAACAGTCCATGTCACCTCAAAATGTGCCCTTGTGAATTTCTTGGCCTGTCCTAACCTCGATCAACTTGTTTGTCCTTCACATTTATATCCAAAGTAGCTACTGCAAGATGTACGTAATTACTAATTAGCTTCATTTTTTACTTTATAAGTAAGATCCTTATTACTATTTTTTCTTAAATTTATTAGTTGTTGCTAGAATAAGCTACTAATAATTTTCTTGTAAGAGCTAAGAAACATGCAAAAAGAATTTCTACACAGAATTCGCACAGAAAAATTTATAACATACTACCATTATTAACTAATCAGCACTTTTACGGCAATATTCAACCTTTTCTTAAATGTTGGGAAACATATTTTAATTATCACACTACCAAAATAGAGTTCAAGATAGTGCACACTCGAATAGCCATCCACATAAAGTTTACTTCAACTTTAATGCAACAATCAATGGCCTTGTTCTCAACTGATTTTGAGCCTAATTTTAGCTTTTGATTTTCACAAGGTGATTTTGTTGTGTTCTCAACTAACTTTGAAAAACTAATTTTAGATTTTTTGGGGTTCAAGGAAGCCAAAAATCAAAAGCAAGTCTTGAGGTGTTTTTAAATTCTAATTCTTGCCTACTTTTCATGTAGACAAATTTACCTCTTAGAGTTTAATATAAATACTAAACTAGCTAAAGATAAGAAAACATTTTATGGTCTTTCTATTTTCTTCCTATTCGCAACTCACTTCCAAATGCATCTATGTGTCCCTTATTCTTCTCATCGACTATTTAATTTTCATAAAAAAAGTAATTTATCATATTAAAAAATCATTTAATAGCACAAAAGGTCATGTATGTAGCATATGAGGGTAATAATGAGTTATTCTAAAAAATCTAATTTTCTAGAATCAATTTTACAAAATCAACTTTTACAAAATTATTCAAATGGTTGTTAATGAAATTGACAAGGCTCCCCCTGAAAAATTAGATTTAAATGTTTATTTGGAAGAAGGCAGGTATGTTTGTAATGCAAATGCAAATCTTGATGTCTTGGATTGGTGAAAAGGGGAAGATGGAGATTCCCCATATTGTCAAGGATGGAAAGTGATGTACTTGCTATTTTAGTTACAATTGCGGCATTCAAATCTACTTTCAGTGCTGGTGGTAGAATAATCGATGATCAACATGTTTCTATGTCGATTGAAATGGAGCAAATGTTATTTTGTTGCAATGATTGGATCTGCAGTTTTCATGGGTTAAAAAACAAGTCATGTGTAAGTAAAATATATCTTCTATTTGCAAATTTATTTTGGTGCCTCATTTTACCTTGTTAGAAGTTGGAACTTTCTTGTTTTTGTTTTGTAGGAACCACTTGATGATGCCAAATCATCTACCATTAAAGAAATTGATCTTTCTAACATGTGAATTCTATTTTCATGGGTTAAAAAACAAGTCATGTGTAAGTAAAATATATCTTCTATTTGCAAATTTATTTTGGTGCCTCATTTTACCTTGTTAGAAGTTGGAACTTTCTTGTTTTTGTTTTGTAGGAACCACTTGATGTTGCCAAATCATCTACCATTAAAGAAATTGATCTTTCTAACATGTGAATTCTATTTTTTGGAGCATGTTGACGTGCGCAGGGTCTACATATACAATAAACTCATTCACAATCAAGTTTTACATTTATAATTCCTAAATACTCCACACGCGATTTATCGTAAGTGTACGAATCGTGAGACAGTATAGGGTATTAAGCATCGATCCCACAGAGAAGATTTTCAATTACCGGTGTTTTTCAAACTCATTTATTAGTTAGGCTATCACAAAAGCAAGAAATTAAGTCTACACTATAAAAGTGATAGAAATACACTACAAAACTCCTAGAGCCATGGAATTCCTTACTACTCTTGCAAATGAAGTTACCGATTAAGTGAATGCTATTATCTTGGCTAGTTATGACGTAATTTTCTAATGTATGTGAAACATACTCTTATAGTGAATCAACTATACTTATAGCTAAACCATACCTACTCTCGTGGTTATGAATTAACTACAAACTCATTTCTTCTATGAAATTATATGAAACAAATCACTAAAACCACAAAGGTGCTTCTCTACTCTCGTGAGTGAACTTCCTAGGTTTATCACTTCCTTGAACTAGTGTTAAGTTTCAATTTTTCATTGCAAACTTAACACCTTTAGATAATCACAATAATGGCCGGTTAATCATGATTAGATAAGCAAAAGTGATAACTAACTTGCTGACGGGTATTTTACATACGTACAAGTTAAAAAACCGAATTACACCTATTCACTGCAAGTATACAAGTCAATTAGTAGTTTAGGGTATATATCGGGTCGATCCCACAGGGAAGAGTAAACAATTACCGGTATTACTAAAATTTCTCTATTATTTAGACTATCAATTAATGATAAGAAATTTAACCAACTGCACTTATACAAGAAATTAACAAATAAAAGCTCCTTAGGTTGTGGTATCCCTAACTACTCATGCAAGTGTTATATTTGGATCATTGAGTACTCCATCTAGGCTAATTATGGTGTAATTTCCTTATGCATTTGAATCCTACTTTTGTAGTGAATCAATTATACTTATAACTAATCCATACCTATTCTCATGGTTATGAAATTAGCTACAAGATCATTTCTTCAGTGAAATTACATGAAATGAATCACTAAAAACCACATAGGTGCACCTCTACTTTCGTGAGTGTACTCCCTATGTTTAGCACTTCTTGAACTAGTGTTAAATCTCAATTTTCATTGCAGAAATAACACCTTAGATAATCACAATTAATGGTACCAGATTAATCATGATTTAAAGAGCTAAAGTGCTAAATAACGTGCTTAAATCATAGCAATCAAATAACCAAATAATAAACACTAACAATCATAGAAAGTTCAACCAAACCCAAGGTATAAACTTTAAAGACACATATTAAATATAAAATTCAGAACTTGCATATTAACTAAATTTGGAATCAAGTACAAAAGATAAAGAGTTGGAAAGGAATGTAACCCATGTCATTTGAGCTCATCACCTTGCCTTCTTCATCTCCATCTTAATCCTAGTCTAGCAATATACAAGAGTGGATGAACTACACTAGCTAAACTATCCTACACTAAGGAAATGGAAGAACTACATTTCTGCACTCTTCAAGCTTCTCCCGTATGCTCCCTGACCTCCCAAATGTCTCTGCATATAAACTGCTCCAAGAGCTCCATTTTTCCAAGTCAAATTCCACCTTTTGATTCCCAAATCTCAACTTTGTTAGGATAGTCAATAACAAATGTTTTTGACTTGAAAATAAGCCACCTTGTCTGCCCTTTTGTCTTCTGAAGCATGTGCACCGAATTCTCTTGCAACTTATAGCTGGAAAGTAGTCTGAACACAAGAGAATTGACTGAGCAAATTGCAGAATTTCGGCCAGAAAACGCGCCTACACAAAACGCGGCTAAACTCGCGTTTTGTGCTACTCGCGTTTTCACTTGGCCTTACTTCAACTGCGATTTTCTCCATGATGAAGGCCGAACTGGCTTTTGTACAAAACACAAAAGTTGTAGCCCTTTGAGTTAGCTTTCCAATGCTTCAAGAATCATCTAAATCGGAGCTTTGTAGACTGAGATATGATCAAAATACTAAACACTGGTCAGAGCTCTGTTTTCCACTTTGGACAGCTGAGTTGAATTTCGGTATTTCAACTTTTGGACTATGAAAACGGCTGAATTGGACTTTAATGTCTTCATACCAAATGTAGATATATCTCTTAGCTTCAAAATGGTACCAAGATCACCTTGATCCGATCTGTGTAGCTCCAGATATAGTCAAAATACGAAAATGTGTCTGAGTTGTCAAAGCTGACTTTTCTTGATTCAAATTGCATTTTTCCTTTTACACTTCATATTTTATTTTCACCACTTTAATCCATCTTCAATCATCCAAATATCTTCTCAATGCACTTCATTTGATGATTGAATCATTAAACCTACAAAATATGAAGTTTTTACCATAAAAATCCATAAAATGCAATGTTTAGCCACTTTAACATAAAATGTAGTTTTTTACCAAAATCTTAGTTATTTTAGTTATAAAACTAAATAATCAAACCAAAATTAACTAATAAAACACACTAAAAAATACGTAAAATATATTCTTATCACTTGCTCTAAATAATATCATCAAATAATCAAGTAAACATCACTAACAAGATATAGCAAGTACATCCATACTCTAGGCATAAATTTTAGCAAAACATGAAAACAAACACCAAACTTGTATTATACTTAAACATGAAATCAAATACAAAAGAGAAAGTGATAGGAGATAAGTCACCATTGTCACATGAGCTTCAAACTCTCCATCTTTACTCTTCAAATCATCATCCAAATCTAACTACAAATATAAGAAGGAAAAACTATACTAACTATACTATACTGCCTTAACTAATGAACTAAGAAAAACTAGTGAAAGACTGTATTTTTGTGGAGTGTTTCTCTAGCCTTCCAAAGTTAGGAAAATACTCTCTAAAGGCCTCTATTTATAAAAGAATTCAAGAGTCAAATGAGTTGTTAAAGTTGTCATTTTTTGACTCTTGAACTCCTATGAGTTGTTTATCCAACTTTCCAACCTTTTCTTAATCAGATATAGCCAGAAATGATTGCTGGAATTGAGTTAGAAAAGTTATGTGAAATCAAAGCAAATTGATGAGCAAGTTGCAGAAAATAGGTGAGAATACGCGACTAAAGAATACGCGGCTACAACCCACGTATTGCCAAGTCGCGTATTCAATTCTGTGCATTTAATCTCACATCAACTGCTATTTTCTCAATGATTGAGGCCGAACTAACTCTTGTGCAAAACATACAAGTTGTATCCCTTTGAGTTAAATTTCCAATGCCTCAAGAATCATCCAATTTAGAGTTCTGTGGACCGAGATATGATCAAAATACCAAAGACTGGTCAGAGCTCTATTTCAGCTTTCGACGACAGAGTTTGCGCTTCTATATTTCGACTTTTTGATAAGGAAAACAATTGAACTGGACTTTGATGTCTTCATACCAAATGTATATATATCTTTTGGCATAAAATTCATCTCAATCTAATGATTGTAGCTCAAGATTTTGCCAAAATACCAAAATGTGTCAAAATTGTGAAACTTGCTTCCTTTGTTCTTGATTGCATTTCTTCTTTTGCACTTCATATCTTTTTTTTATCACTTTAAATCATTATCAATCATCCAATTATCTTCTCAAAAACATGAATTTTTCACCATTAAAATCCATAGAAATGCAATTTTTGCCACTTAAACCATAAAATGCACATTTTCATTAGAATCTTGGTTAATTACCTAAAAACATGACTAAAACACACCAAAACTAAATAATAAAACACACTTAAAACACGTAAAATATACTATTGTCAAATACCCCCACACTTGAACAATTGCTTGTCCTCAAGCAATGAGAAATACAAACCAACAATGATCCAACATTTTGAAAATAAACATATGTGCACCATCAACTTCATTTCCTCGAAACAAGGCAAATGACCATTATGCAATCATTCATTAATCCTCAAGTACTCATAATACCAAGTAAAGGAGAGCCAATTATACGCTAATTATGTTAGTTCAACTCAATTTCTCATCTTCACCCAATGTCACAAGTAAGTAACTCATATGGTCAATAAAAATGCTATCTAATCCCATGATAATCTTCTTATTCAACTTAAAGAGAGATTTATTCATATAATATAGCTAACTATATACTTTAAGTTGTGAAAGTGCCTTTTGACGCGAAAATCAATATTTTTAGATAAAGATCGCCGGTTACTTAACACATCACATTCTCAAATTGCGTTGCATACTCTTAATTCAAGTACCGTTTTATGCGAAAATCGACATTTGTAGATGAAGACTCCTGGTTACTAAGTACAAGAACCATTGGAGTAGAACAACTTTTATTCTTTTTTTTTTCTTCACTTTTCATTTCATTTCTTTCTTTTTTTTTCAACTTTTTTTCTTTCTTCCTTTTCTTTTTTTTTTTTCAAAGTAAATCCCTCAAAAGCATAATCATCAAAAGAGTATTGCAACTATTCACCATATTTATCACTTAACTTATAAAATCCAGTAAAGAGAAGAAATTTCATCAAATTTGAAACATATAGGCATAATTTTCTCCACTTTGCAAGATATACTTTCCTATAAATATACAAATTATAATAGTCATTTCCAAGTCAATTGAAAAAAGAAGGTTTCAAGTCACATATATTTATCTCAAAAGTAGAATGAATTTGAGTTACTAATGGTATGGAACTTGTTATCCCTTAGATAAAATCGAAAAAATTTGAAACTTTTGGGGCATTTTTGCAATTTTGCAACCAACAAGTCAATCACATACAATACATATAATCTCAATCCTCCCTCCCACTCTTAACATGCACATTGTCGTCAATGTGTAAAAAGGGAAACCAAGATAAAGAAAGTAATACTCCACTATGTAGCGATTGAAATGCGTCAAAGCATGAAGTTCACATTGTCCGTTTATCTCCACAACTTCATTAGTTCCATTTGTATCCATTAGTGATATAAACCTAAAAATGGAAAAAGGAGATACAAAGGTGATAGCAAAGGTATTAACAAACATATAACGGCGATCCATAACTCCTATGCCTTTGTGGTGTGATGTACCTATAGAAAATACACAACAAGCTACTCAAGGTACAACGAAAAGAAGAAGAAAATAAACAAGGAACCTGAATTATTCTTTAAAAATAACCCTAAAACGTAACTGCAGAAAACACGAGCTTGAAGTCGCGTTTTGGACGTGCGTTTTCTCTTTAATTTTGCAGAATACAATACGCGACTTCAACGAATACGCGACTTTGAGTCGTGTATTGAAGTCACGTTTTCTTTGTTGTTGGTGCAGAATTGAATACGCGGTGCATAAATACGAGACTTCAAGTCATGTATTTCTGAGCTCGCGTTTTCTTCATGCTGCAATTTTTCTGCAGAAACTTTAAAAATTGTGCTTTTACCCCAATTACTTCAAATGCATCTTAGATCATTCATTTGCCAAAATATTCAATGCACGCACATGTAAAATGATCAAAACATGCATTTTAATCCCTTCTAACGAATCAAAAACAACATTTACTCAAATCGAGGGGTTAAGTTCCTTGATCGAATTTCGTATTTTTCATTTCATTTGGTCACTTTTGCCTCTATTTCCAATACCTACAAATGAAAAACAATAAAATAATTCAAACACATAATTTAAACATAAGATCACACAAAATAAACATAAAGTACCAAAACATTAGGTTGCCTCCCAACAAGCGCTTTTGTTTATAGTTGTTGATTCGACTATTTTGCCTCAATTTCAAGGAGGTTTAGTTAATGAATAATCCACCATTTTTGGACGTGGTGGATCATTAAAAGGTGGCTTAATAGTAGAAACCACATATTCTAATGATCTGAGAGATGGAAGTGACTTACCTATCTCAAGTGAATCGTAGATATTACCTTGAATATGCATCATTTGAGAACTCACCAAAGAAACGTCCGCTTGGCTTTCTTGAGAAATAATACCTTTAAAACCTATACTCTCAACACATTCCTCAAGAGGGGTGAAAAATGAGTCATTAAGGCTCACCTCTTGAGGTTCAAAGTTAGCTCCAAAGGTATTATTACCATGTGAAACAAATATTTCTCTTTGAAACATAATTGAGATTTGTCATTTTCATCAAAATGTAATCTAAGTTCACTTGCAACATGCTCACCATTCATGTTAGGATCATTTTGTATATGATTAAAAGAAATAACTTCACACAATGCATGTAATTGGTCTTGTATTTTACCAAAATGAGAAGTTAATTTATCTAACCTTTCCTCAACCCTATCAAAACGGTCGGAGGTTGCATTTGCTAACTTTTTTATAGCTAATTCCCAAGATCGCTTAGAATCGTTAGCTAATGGTTCACTTTCTAATTCCGAAGGTGAAGGTGCATTAACTAACCTTTCTATTGCCAATTCTCAAGATGGTTTAGATTCAAATTGGACACATTCGGGTTGGTAATCATAAAAATATGGAGAAGCATTATAAGAACATTGATTATCCAAGCCATAAGCATAAGAATTGTCCCAATTAGCACCATATTGATCAAAACAAGAATTGTAATGCCCCCTAATTCATCACAATAATCTACATTTTGTACTTGTCTACATGTATAAGTTCCATGATAACCTCCACACAAGTCACAAATCATATGATTAGAATTAAAACCATTAACATTCCTCTTTTGCTCAAGCATATTCATAATGGTGTCCATTTGGATTTTTAACGTTATAATATCAAGTTTAGCCTTTAAACACCTTAAACCATCTTCAAATGACATACCTTCGCTAATTTCTTGGTTATCTCTAACAAAAGAGCTTTGCATGTAGTAACCATCCATTGCCGATCTTCTTTCTCTCATGCATTGTCTCCTCATGTTTTCTACTCTTCTTGATATCCCTAAACATGTCTTCAAATAACTCAAAACACGTTTAGTCAAGAAGAATAGATGACTCGACACATAGAAAACATGCAAATAAAGACTCAAAAAGCCACTAAAAATAACAATTAAGACACTAGACACAACAAGCACAAGAAAAATAAGTAAAAATGTCTAAATTAATAAAGTTGTTCTTAGCACCGATATTGACAAATCTTCCCCGGCAACGATGCCAAAAACTTGACGTGCGCAGGATATACATATACAATAAACTCATCCACAATCAAATTTTACATTTATAATTCCTAAATACCCCACACGCGATTTATCGCAAGTATACGAATCGTGAGCGAGTATAGGGTATTAAGGGTCGATCCCACAGAGAAGATTTTCAAGTACTAAAACATTAGGCTATTCTAAAATTTGTGATTTGTGAAGTTGGACTTGGTCAAATTTTTAGTTATCTAGCATTTTCTTATATAGTTATTTGACTGGACTTTGTGTCTTCGTTGACTTGAAAAGAATTTGATCAAATGTGTTGACTATTGCCTTGGATGGAATTTGTAATTTGCGAGGTATTTTGTTTTGTGAAAATGTGAATTTGCAAGTTTAACTTTGGTATTGCTTTGGGTGTTTGTTATTGGCTTATTCCTTGTGAAGTCAAATATGACATATTTTTTTATGGAATTAATTTGTGATTGTGAATGGCAACTTAGCAAGTCTGGTATTTTTTTGGATAGGGTGGGGCATTTGTTTGATTAAATCTGTGTGATCTGTGTGATTGAATTGTGGGATTTGTATGAATATTGCCAAAATTATTGCAGTTGTTTGACAAGAATTTTGAGTTTAAACTTGAGCTCGAGTTCAACCTCGAGTCACATATCCCATTTATCAAGTCGATTTTGAGCACACTTCAAGTCTCATCCACTTAGTTGAGCAAGTTTAAACTTGGCTCGATAGATGCATGAGTTGAGTTTGAGAATCCAAAAATTGACTCGACTCGACTCGACTCAAATTAATAGCACTATTTGGGATGTCAATTGTTTTCGATTGTTGGAGTTATGTATAGTTGTCCTGTGAAGCAGCGAGGAATGCAATTTTTTGGTTTTAGGTTTATGCATGTATAACTAATGGGTATAAGTTTTAGTGATTTTAGAGTAAAACATTAATAGACTTGATAATTATTATTATTATTCTTTTGCTAGTTGAGCCATCTTCTAAATTTGTATTTTTACGCCTTTGCTTTTTTCTTGTTTTTCCGAAAAGTAAAAGTTTTCTAGGTCAAAAGATGATAAATCGCTATGTGTTCATCAATGGATTTAGTGGTCAAATGAAGCAATGGATTTCTCGCTTGGTTGTTGTAGAACAAAGTGTTTTTTAGTGTTCTTTAGACGGTCAGAGTTTATATGAATAGGTTGTGTTGACTGATAATTTGGTAAGAAAATTTTAGTTATAACAAGAAATGCTATTTTATACATGTATGTGTGTGTATATATACATATGTATACCCATGTGTGTTTGTGTATATATGTATGTATTTATGTGTGTATATTAATTGACTATCTTTTACATGTTGGTTGTAAGGTGAGACTGTTCAAGGAATATTATTCAGATTATCCCAATTCTCTCATCAAACTACTTGAATTGCACTCAACTTATTATGTTATGAATGCGGATATTTGGCGAGTAACTGATCCAAAGTTGCAAATTAGACCAGTTCCATATGAATTAATATTGATATGAAATACTTTTATTCCGGCGTGCTCGGAACATCCATCAATTTATAATTTTCACTTTTTATCACTTTATTCATTTTGGTGATCCAGAGCCACTTATGGGTGCTGCAAATTTAAGAATAAGTATGATTTCATAGTTTCTACTTTAGTTATCATTTTGTTTATGACTTATAATTATTTTTTATAAAAGTTTTTTTATTGTGCATTTTTGTGCAACTGTACTTGGTTTGGTTATTCAGACTTTTCCTACTCGAATATTAATGATTGGATAACCTACCATGTGTATCCAAGAATTCATTATTATCAATAAAGAGTATGTTTGCAAGTGTATAATTGTTGTTTTCCCACAAAAATTTTATGCTTAGTTTGATTAACGAAAGATACCTTTGTTTCTTTTAGAATGAGGCCCCTCTTTTTTTTTTTTTTGACGTGGCAAAACTGATATAGAAAAGGATAAAGAAGTTGATAAAGTATTATTAGTCTAAACAATTCAAAACCAATGGTTATCAATAGAAAAGAAATAGTGATAGGTTGCATTTTTGTTATAAATTAATCATTGTTTTCCCTTTAATTTCAACCAAATATTGCATTAATTACTGGATTCTACTCATATTTGGTGTTTAGTGATGATTGTAGAGATTTGGAGCAAAAAGTGATTAAAGATATAATTTTTATTGAATTTTTTTGCTAATCAACGTGGTCGCATCAAAATTTAATTCTACAAGTCCGCCAACTCGGGAGTTAGTGCGTGACTTCTAGTCTTGGATTGGAGCCATGGAAGAGACTCTTTGTCAAGTGAATAGTTTCCTATTCTTACTAGCAGACTAATCTATTCTATCTATTAGGAGTTTGGTTTGTTTCAGGAATTGTAAGTTTCGATAGGAATAATAAAAGCTACAGCTCTATCTAAGATATTAGATAGTAACTTTTCTTTTCTCCTTTATCGGGAGAAACAAAATAAACGTCTTTTCTTTTCTTATTCATCAAAAATTGAAGAATGGCCGCAGGGATTAATCCAAATATTTTGTGCATGGCTTTTTTCATGATGATGAACTTTTTCATTCTAATCAAGAAACAACGGAGAATTTGGTTCATCTAAAATTGTGATATCGAATTAATTATATTTATTTTTTTATTTACTGATATTCGTATGATCTCTGATTTAATTTCTTATGGTTATTCTATTATTTGAATATCAAGAGCCCGATATTGAATTTAATCTAACAACCTAAAACCAGTTAGAGCAATTAAATCCGTAATTGTTTAATTGCTTTAAATTAGTGATGCCTGGAATGATTGGATTTGTATCAGGAGAACATACGGGCTAATTTAAAATAACCCTCGTGGCATGTTATTTGGTTAGAACAGGGCTTCTTTAATTCTTAAGGCAATTGGAAAATTGAACTCTACGGTCGTCCTTAGGGTTATTTTTTGATTAGGAAAGTGATTAATGGTCATACCATGATCACCGATACAGTAAGGAGAAGTTGATTGTCATCGCTTGTTTAGCAGTGAATAAATGAAATTATCATTGCATCAATGATCAATTGAGTGAATTATCTCCAAAGTTATTTCTTCGCTAGAGTTTATTTATTCTTGATTCAATTTTAATAAATTGTCATTCAATTTTTATTAATTTATTTTATTTGAGTTATTTGATTATTTTCAATTTTATAAACACACTCCTTGCTTTGGGTTCTTCCTACCCATCCTATATACAAAATTTGTATTTTTCTCGAGTAGGTATTTATTATTGTACAGGCTCGACACCCCTCAAATAGTCAAACTAATTGAACAATCAAATGAAGCAAAGGGACCTAATGGTGAGCCCTCTTTCTAGCCATTAAACAATCGAGGAAAAGAAAATTTTATCACTTATTTAGTTGATTCAAATGTGGATATCAAACTGAATCTCAGATGTTTGATTTCATCATTTATATGCTCTTTAATACCTGCCTTATATGTTACTAAGTCCTCTTACATTCATTCTTTGCATTCCATTTTTACTATGAAAAAATGAGTCATAGAAAAAAGGTTTATCAATAAGCCTCTCGACAAAACGTTTGATCATCAAATTTAGCAATAGAAACTCAATTTTCTTTATAAAGTAGTAAAATTCATAAAATCAAAAATGGTAGAGAAAACTGTTGGACAGCTCCACAAGGAATATAATGTACTCAAATTTCAAGTACATATTTGATTCCCTAATATGGATTTGTTGGCTTCAAGATAGGATTGATAAATTTTAGGGCAAATTACACTTTATCCCCCTGTGGTTTAGTATTTTTTTACATAATCTCCCTATAGTTTCAAAAGCAATATATAACCCCCTCATGATTTGTATTAAAGTGTCAAAGTGACGAAAATAGTCATTCATAATGGAATTTTTAAAAATATCGATATTTATAAATACATAACACACTAACCCCGTATGATTTTATATTCTACCATATAACCACCTTATGGTTTAATGTTTTACCATATAACTCCTTTGTAGTTTTCAAAATATATACATAACCCCCCTTGGTTAATAAATAATTTTTAACTTTACATAAGGGTATTTTTGATATTTTAGATGACTCTGTTGCGAATGATTATTTCCGTCACTTTGATACTTTAATCCAAACCAGGAAGGGGTTATGTATAGCTTTTGAAACCATATAGGGGTTATGTGAAAAATACAAAACCATAGAGGGATAAAGTATAATTTGCCCTAAATTTTATCTTGCATTTGCAAAGAATATTACAGAGTTTTCTCTATGCTTTGGCAATTTATCAGGTCATGTTAGGTCCATTGATAATATTCCTCAATTTATCATGTTTGTCACCCTCCTAAAGATTTTCAAGGCAAGTGGTTGTGCATTTGAGAGTAGTAGTGATATTTAACTTCCTAGTTGCAGAGTTTTTTTTTTTTTAAATATCTCATGTTTTGCAAATTGCTCTTTATTTGAAAGGTTTTAATATTGTTGTACTTTTTAATATTCAATTTGTTTTTAAATATGTACTTTTTAAACTCTTTCCACTTGGAAATTGGGCAACTAAAAATTTATTTAACATTGACTATTGTATAAAAATTGAGAGTAGTGTAGATATTAAACTTATATGTATAGTCATTCCCCTATGAACTAAAACTCTAATTTCATAGTTTGATAATTGAATTGTGTCCTTAGACGTTGAAGAAAAAATTAAGTATAGCCTAAAAGTGATAAAATTCCAGTGATGACTATCCGTTATAAAATTCTCTGTGTAATTTTTGTGCAGAGGCTTGCTTTCTTGTTTCTTACTTACTTTTGTTCATTGCGATAATCATTAGAAGAAATATGTTAGTCCAACCCCATAACCAAAAAGTAAATGAAGAAGAAGACTTTTGTGCTTTGCAAAACCCCATTGTGCCTTCATAGAGAGCACAGAGGAAAAGCGTTCAATATAAAAATGGCTCAAGATGCTCCTAGATCTGAATCAACTCACCGGAAATCTGGCCTCCTAAAAGACTTCGGTTAGCAAGGAGAAGGGATTCTGATCGCTATGAAATTGTCCCTATCCCGGATCCTTCATCATTTGAGAAAGACTTTTTTGCTGTGATTCGGCCATTTTAGTTGTTGGCACAAAAGAATGATGGACTAACATTAGTTGACGTGGCTGGTCCTTCTGGAGCCGGAAAAACTGTATTCACTGAGAAAATAGTCAAAGTACTCAATTTTATGCCAAGTGTTGTTGTCATCTCAGTAGCCAATTACAATGATCATTGTTGACCGTAACTTCAATGATCCACGCTTGACTGACTATGAGACATTGTTAAAGAATATCCAAGATCTTAAAGCAAGGAAGCGGGTTGAGGTTCCGATTTATGATTTCAAATCCAACTCCCGCATTGGATACAGGACACTTGAAGTTCCAAACTGTCGCATTTAAGTGAGAAATTGCGGCTTTATTGGATCTTTGAGTATCTGTCACAAGGGGAGTTCATTTTGACCTTGTAAAACAAATACTACGGGACATTCAATGAGTAGGACAAGAGCCTGAAGAAATAATCCACCGAAAATCAGAGACAGTGTATCCAATGTATAAAGCTTTTATTGAGCTTGATCTCTAGACTGCACATATTAAAATCATTAACAAGTTCAATCCTTTCACTGGATTCCAGTGTCCTACTTATATTCTTAAGTCATCAAGGGGTTTGACAAGCCAATCATACGTAAGAATGCGAAAGAAAGATGGGAAGTACAATCTTATGTTAAGAGTGGGCCACAGATCCTCCATTTGTAATATCTCGAAGTATAACTTTTGAAGTTAGCGTGCAGCTTCTTGGTGGTTTGATGGCCCTGGGATACACACTAGCAGCTATACTTGAGAGAAGTAGTAATGAGAAGGTCTATGTGAAAATTGATTGGCTGGAGCAGCTCAACCATCAATACGTTCAGGTGCAAGGAAGAGATCGGGCTACTGTAAAAAGTGTTGAAGAGCGGTTGGTACCATGGCTCAAAGACTGGGCCGAGTCCAAGATGACTCCGTCTCGAGTCCTTCCGATACGATACTGGAACGATACGATTCTGAAATACTTGACTCGTCGAGACGTCACCGTGAAGGATTGAAATGGCCAAGTCATACCGAATCACTCCGAATCATCCTGAATCAATTAGAATTTTTATTATTTTTACTATTTTTTAATTATTTTTGTTTATCATATTTTTTTATAATTTTTAGAATATTAAATATTTCAAAAATTCGCATCTCGTCGAGACCGCGATCTATATGTCGAGACCGCGATCTATATGTCGAGACCGATGTAAAACGGTCCGAGCCGCAACCACGACTTTGAACCATGAGTTGGGACAGGAAGGTCCATATGCCCCATGCACCATGTGGATGGGGCATTTATAATATCATACACACCTATATTAAACAAATGGAACTGGAAAAGCTTGTGAATGAAGTTATGGCTTTGCCAGATGATTTGAAGACAAAGCTTAGCAAAGATGGGTATAAATATTAAGAGGGGTATGTCTCATATCTACTTTAAATGCTCGGATGGATGATTTCACATCTCAGGTTGAAGAATTTAGCTTCAAGTTAACCAGCAGACTATCATTTCCACCTTCACAAAATTTGGTTTCGCAAGCTGAAACCTGCAACGACTTTGCACCAACTTCGCACTTTATTTCTGGCTTAGAGAATGGCTCCTTAACTAGGGGTATAATGCCGAGTTCCTCATCTTCCTTCCTTTCGGGGAAGGATGCTCCACTGTTGGAAGAGATATCCAACACAGCCAGGGGGCAGCGCCAAATCATGCATCAATTGGACAATCTTAGCACTCTTAATCATGAGAATTTGGAAGAAAGAGCCCATCCAGGCAGTATAAACAAGAGCAGTGAGGTGGCTTATGTTGATCCGGCTGGAGTCTCTCTCATTTTGACATTTGCAATAGGTGGCTTGGGAATTTTGTTCTTCAAGGGTTATGCGCCCCCAAATTGATTCCTTCCCCAACACTGTTTTATGTAGATCTTAACGTCTATAGAGGTTGAGTTACTGCTTTCTTTCTAAAGAAGAAGAAGAAGAAGAAGAAAATGTTAGTAATTTTTCAAGGACATTTACAGAAAAAAGGAAAGGAAAAACAGACGAGGGTCTTACTTGTAAAGCTAAAAAAACAAGTCAATAAATTTCAATAGAAGTCACTTTGGGACGTAAAAAGGGAAGACAAAGGAGTTGACCAAGTATTATAAGACCAAACGCTTCCAAAACATGTTTTCAATAGAAAACGAATAGGCAAACTAATTGAAAAATGAGGGAATGGGACCTAAAGATCCCTCGGCAAGTAATAATTGCAAGACAAAAACAAAAAGAAATCTATCTCATCTTTAATTGTTTCAAATGGAACGATTAAGCTGACTATTACACATACATGCATTAAAAAAATACACTAGAAAACATCTGTATCTCCCTTAGAGTGTTTTGCTATCTAGTATGGTGCTTATCAAAATAGATGAGTATCATTTTTCAATCCTAATTAATTCAGTAGTTTATTTTAAAAAACCTACTATGATTAGATCACTAGTAGTTGCTTAAATTAGACCTTACCTACTTAATTTTTATTTTGCATTCAATTAATTATACCATTTTTTTCCTTTTAATTAAACTAGAATAGGTCACGTGCATTGCACGTGATTATAATATCATAAAACATAATATTTCTTACACACTAAAATTTATTTGTGAAAATTTTGTAATAAATTTAACATTTTCATAATTTCTATTTGCATTTTATTTCATTTTTCATTTTCTTTAATTAATTGTACTTCAAACCATTATTTTAAAAGAAAAAAAGGTTTACAAAATATTATATCTAAAAATTCGTATAAATTCTTGAGAAAATTTTTAACAAATGAGGACATATTTGGTCTCTTTCAATTTAAAATAATGATTTGAAGGACAATTAATTAAAGAAGATGAAAAATTAATATTAAAAAATAAAGATTTGACCATATATGAAATGATTTGACAAAAAACATCAACATTTTGAATGGTATGTACAATATCAACATTTCTAGTTACTTCTTTTATTTTTTTCTATGACAAACAAACTATGATAATACCACTAAAATTTTTTGATTTTTAATTAGATATGCAAAAAAAATTTTAATTTTCTTTTGGAATTGGATGACCTAAAGTTGCACACTAAGAAAAAATTAATTATTTGCTAACCATTGGAGTTGGAGTTCTTAGGGGCTGCTTGGTTAAAGAGTTTGGGAATCACAGAATGGAATGAACCCCTAATTTGTTGCTTGGATTAAGCCTATTGGAATGCAATTTTTGGAATCATTTCTAAAAACACAGACTTATCCCATTCCCGAGCACATTGGGAGGTTTTGGATAAAACCCTCAACTTATTCCCTCAGACAACCTTTATGACAGACCTATCCTCTCTTTCTCTCCATCACACGCCGCACTTTCTGTTCTTCTTTTTCATCAGATTTCCTATCTCTTCTTCTTCATCATATAGTCTTCATCTCTTATCCAAAATTTCTTGAAAAAAAAAAATCTAAAGTAGATCTAAATGGGATAGGAATGGACAAATATTTTCAGCTATAAAGAGGAGTAGATTTCAAGTTAGGGATAGGAATTCGGTAAGAAGCAAGGACCGATTGAACAGCGACAAAGAGCAGTGGGTATTCTGCTGGAACAGAGATCACTGAGTGGAAGGATATTCCCGTGGAGTTGTTGTTGGGGATTGTTTCACTTGTTGATGATGATAGGATTGTGATTCTGGCTTCTGGGGTTTGTAGTGGCTGGAGGGATGCCATTTCTTGTGGTCTCATGAATCTCAAACTTTCAAATACGTTATTTTAATTTTTGTAAATTTGTTTAAATATGAAAAATTGGTTAAATAGCGCATTAAATACAAAACTTGCCAGTTTCCCATAAAGAGCTGGTATGTTATGGGCAATTTCAACTTTTTTTTTTAACTTTCACATATTTAATTTATGTTAAATACAAAACATACTAGTTTTCCTTTAAAAACGCTATTTAACCAATTTTTTCCATAAAGAGCTAGTATGTTATGCGCTATTTAATAAAGAGCCATGGCTTGTCATATGTATAATTCTTTTGTTTTATAAGAATTGTTATATCAGGGATAAATTTGGAATTTAATTGCATTTAATTCCGAAACACTCATCAAACCAAGCATCAGGAATTGGAATAATGCTAATTCCAATGTGTGAACCAAGCTAGATATTGGAATGAAAAGTTTAATTCCAAAACCAGAGTCTATGATTCCATTTCCATTTCCGATTCCAATCTGTGAAACAAGCACCCCCTTAGAGTTCTATCCGATATCAGGTTTAGGGTTCAAATTCTATACTTAGGGATGAACAGGGTGTAGGGAGGGGTGAGAGGGTAAAAAATAAAATAGAAAATACTTGTTTACATAAATATCAGTTGCATGCTCTACCATTATTATTTTCAATATTAATTAAATTGAATTTGTCAGTATTTTGATGAAATTTCTCAATATGAAGTTATATACAACTTTTTTAAAAAAAAATAAAGAGACGTATATTCTTTGAATTGAACTCTTGGTATTATTTTGTGTATTATTTCTGTTAACAATGGAGTACAAATGATCAACCACATATAAATTTTTTTTATCTAATTATTCAATTTTTGAGAATTCAAATTTAATTGGTAGAGTGATTAAGTTTTTCTTTTGTTTTCTTCTATTTTTTATCTTACTAGATAGAATCTGATATAAAGCGCAAATGATAAAGATATTTTTATCCTAAGAGCACCTTTTTTTGGTATTAGTAGTAATATTTTTGACAATTTGAAAATTTAATTAAGCTAAGACTAATTAAAATTTTTTAATAAAAAACTAAAAATAGAATGGAAAGAGACACATTGGTTTGGAGTGTTATATTTTGTTTATTGTCTTCATAATTTAAATTTAATTAAGGTTATAATTTTTCCTAACTACTACAATTATTACTATTATTAGAATACAATAAATTTAATTATCAGGAGAAGGGTATTTTGAACAAATAGAAAACTAAGATCACATCCTACTTAGTTTCTAATGCCTTTTAAGTTTATCCTACAATTTGAAAAACTTAAATTTTATATGAAAACTAATTACTTCTTTTTGTATCTTTAACACTGTCAACTAGCTTAACAAGCACTAAATCTAGGCCTAAATTGAATGTCTAGCTATATTATCAGAGCAAATATTAGCTACTAGAGTAATTTATTAATTCAAGGACAACTCTATCCACTTTCAATTAAAGTTAGTAATTTAGCAAAGGTGCTCTAAAGCCCCATCAATCACCCCATAAATTTATCTTAATTGAACCCTATCTCCCTATCACAAACTTAGAGTGCTAGCTCCATCTCAAATTCAAGATAGATTGAATTACTAAATTGAGTTTGCTAACTATGTATGAAGTTTATTGGCTATTGCAAAGCTTCATATTCTTTTGAATTTTGCCAAAGGAAAAAGCAAAAATGAAGAAAGAAAATTTAGCCCTTGATCTATCAACAATCCAAATATCCATAAAACCCAACAAAATTTCTCTATATAAAAGTGAATTCTTTTCTCTATTTCTCACTATATTTTTCTATTTTAAATTGAAAAAATGTTGCTTTCTCTCTTTTCACGACGACTTGGAATAGCACATCCTGTTTGCCTAGAATCAGATATAAACGCTTTAATTTTTTAGGCGGTAACATATTAGTTTAGAATTCTATCCCAATTGTTAGGACAAAAAAAAACTATAATAGTGGCTGCAAAACTAACAAGAAAAAGGTTTCAAATCATGATTACAAATCACTTTTGTTAAAGCTTTATTCGTCCACTATAATTTGTAAAAAATTAAGACTATCTCTAAAATAAGATGAAGTTTGGCCGCAAAACTATGCACTAAGTTATTACAACCCCAAAAACAAAGAAAAGAAGAGCAATGTTTTTCTAGAGTTTGTAAATCTTCTTTGTTTGCGGCCAAAAAACCACGAATTGATCCATATAAATAAGGTTTCATGTCCACTAAACAATTATTAACCATTAGAAACATGTCTGGAGTTGTATCTCTTCAAATAATGGTTGAAACCTGAAACGTTGCGAATGAAACACAGAAACCTACTTCTAGAATTCTGTCCGAATTTTCAATATTTGAAAATATTCTAACAATCCCCTACTGTTTTCAACATATTGAAAGTTTCTATGGATCATTGAAAAATTCTAATAATCTATGCATAAATAATGGTATCTTTCGATTGAACCACCATCTTAGTGTTAATTGATTATAACTTGTTATTACTACTTGGTAGACAAGCTTTGAACCTAAAGTATAAGCAACAAGCCACATAAATTAACACACACAAATTCATTTCTCTTCAATTTGTATATTCGACTGATACATTAGATCTTATATCCTTATACTTTCATGAACGTGTTCAAAGTTAAGTCCTAAACTTTGTAAATGCCACCAATCCAACATTCATATAGGCAAGCTCTTAATGCCCCCACCATTTGTAGCATTTTACAAGACTTGTTAAGAACTGTAAGTTCAACCTTCCAATTTCAAGCGGAAAAAATCACACTGCGCATTCTAGGATGTTTTGTAGTGTTCAAACCACTATCAATGTATTTTTACTCATTGAATTCAAGGCTAGTTGTTATAACTAGTATTGAATTGAGGTTCCATTATTAGTGATTCATGGATTCGATTTCAACTTCATTCCTTTAGATGTTCTAACCATTACTTCCTTTGTTAATCTTTTGGTTAAACGATCAATCAGGTTCACTTTTGATCTTACAAGATCTATGGTTATCACACCATTCGTGATCAAATCTCTTACTAAACTATGCCTTAATCCAACATGTCTAGATTTGCCATTGTACACTTGTCTATAAACTTTAGCAAGTAAAGCAACACTATCACAATGTATGAAAATTGGTGAAATTACCTTTGGCCACATTGGTATCTCGTGTAGCAAATTTCGTAACCAATTGGCTTCTTTACTAGCTGAAGTCAAAGCTATAAATTCAGCTACCATGGTGGAGTCAGTTATGCATGTTTGCTTCTTGAATGCTCAAGAAATCAGTCTTCCACCTAACATAAAGACCCAAACACTCGTTAAAGAATGATCATCTTTATTGTCATCCAACTAGCACTCAAATAACCTTCCAATACTGAAGGATAGCCACTATAGCAAATGCCATAATCTTTGTTATGTTTTAGATACCTCAAGACTCTAGCACCGATGTTGTTTGCTTGGATTGATTGTGTATATACTTAACACGCCTATAGCAATAGCGATATCTGGCCTTGCACATGTCATTGTATATATCAAGCATCCAATCACTTTGGCGTAATCCAATTGAGACACAGGATCACAAACATTTTAACAGAGTCAATTTTTGGATTAATAGGAGTTAAGGCAGGTTTACAATCTTGATAATTGAAATGGCTTAGAATCTTCTCAATGTAATGAGATTGTGAAAGAAAAATTTGTATGTAATAAGATTGTGAAAGAAAAATTTGTCCTTACTCTCTCTTAATTCTTATTCCTAGCATAACATCGGCCAACCGCATATCCTTCATTTCAAACTTACATGATAGCAACTTTTTGGTCTCACTGACTTGTTCTAAGTCAATACCAAAGATTAACATATCGTCCACATACAAGAAAATAACGATTCCTTTACTACTCGTATACTTGTTATATATACATTTGTCCAATTCATTAATCTTGAACCCACTAGCAAGTATTACTTAGTCAAATATTTGGTTCCATTGTTTTCGAACTTGTTTTAATCTGTACAAGAACTTTATAACTCTACATACTTTGTGCTCTTGCTCAGGTACTACAAACCCTTTAGGTTGTTTCTATACACTTCTTTATCCAATTCACCGTTAAGAAATCCTGTCTTGACATCCATTTGGTTGATTACTCATTTTTGGATTGAAGCTATCGCAAATAGCACCCTTATGGTAGCTATTCTAGCTACTGGCGAGTAAGTATCAAAATAATCAGTGTCATGTTTTTGAGTAAACCCCTTGGCAACTAATCTAGCCTTAAACTTGTCTATGGTTCCATCCACCTTCAATTTCTTCTTGAAAATTCATTTGCAATCAATTGGTTTGGAACCCGGTAGTAAATCCATTAACTCCCAAGTTTTATTGACCATAATTGAGTCCATCTCATCATTTATAGCTTCTTTCCAAAATGAAGCATCATGTGACTTCATTGCTTTATCAAATGTTTTAGAATTGGCTTCGATATTAAAGCAATAAGTAATACTATTACTTATTTCATACCTTGTCCCTTCTACATGTAGGGATCGAAGACAACCTAAGAGGGGGTAAATTAGGTAATTTAAAAACTAATCAAGTTATGAGACACCTTTTTGGCTCAATATGAAATTTACCCTCTTTTCTAGATGACCACTCAATTGATCAGTTAATAAGAAAGCAAGATTGCTTGTGAGTAGAACAGATGAGCAGTTTATATTTGCAGGATAGTAAATAGTAGGGAAAGAATAGCAAACCAAATTCCAAACTCCTCTTGAGCTTGAATATTACTTTATTGAGCAAGCTTCTTCAAGTTGATCAAATACAACCAATCTTTGTGTACAAAGGAATGATTACTTCCTCTTTGCCCCAAGCCACACTTGGTCAAGTTAGGAAGTTTTACTATCACTCGGATAACCCTCACAAAGTTACACTATTGAAGTATTTTTCTCACACAAGAAAAGCTTATATGAAATTTACACAACTAAGAGTACAAATCTTCTTTAAAGAGTATTTTCTCACTAAAACTACTCTTGATCTTTCGTATTCTCAATATGCAAAAGTTCTTTGAAAGTTGTTAACTATGCACTATTTATATGAGACCAAAAAGTGTCCCATTAATGCTTCCAACGGATAGAAGACAGCTAAAGAGTCTACTGGCCGTTGGGAGTGTCGGACGTCCGGTCCATCCGAAATTTGCACCCGACAATAGGCAGTGAGTTTGAGGGAACTTCTTTAATTCTATCGGATATCCAGTGTCTTTGATACTTGCGTCCGAAAGCAGATGATCATTTTGAGAAGTTTTCTTCAGTTCTTTCGAACGTCCGGCACCTACACTGCTTTGCGTCCGAAGATCCGCATACTTTATCGGACGGTCGGTGCTCTGATGTTTAGCGTCCGAACGAGGTCAGTGAGCTAGAGGGAATGTCTTGATTCTTTCGGACGTCTGGTGGTGGAGTTCTTCATGCGTCCAAAGTTGCGCAATGATTATCGGACATCCAATACTGTCTTCACAAGCATTCAACAGCTTTCGTTTTCCTTTATCTTCTTTCAATTGCACTTGTTCTTAAAATCCTATCCCTTCAAGGCTGAAAGGATTTCTTAGAAAAGATATTAGTACTATCCATTTGTTTTGTAAACATCAAAAGACAAAGATCAAGATCAACACTACAAGGTAAGTAACAAATTCTAAGCCAAAAGACTTCACATTTGTAGCTCTTTTGCTCCTTCTTGGTTCAATGATTTTTTTTTCATCATTTAAGCTATCTTTAGGTGATTCATTATAGTTTAACACATTGTCAATTTCTTTAGATATAGGGATGAATTTTTGCTCATCAAAAATAGCATCTCTTGATTCAATGATTGTGTTCATTGATATTGAATCATTAGATTCTATTACTATGAATCTATAGGCCTTGCTTTTTTGTACATATCCTAAGAAAATGCACTCAACACCTCTTTTATCTAATTTCCTTTTTTTAGATTCAAGAACTTTGACAATGGCTCTACAACCCTAAACTCTCAAATATCTGAGATTCAGCTTTCGTTTGTACCAAAGTTCATAAGGAGTTATAGAGCTCCTTTTATTTGGAACTCTATTTAATATGTAACAAGCCGTAAGTACAGCTTCTCTCCAAAACCTTGACTTAAACTAGAATTTGATAGCATTGCATTCACCATTTCCATAACTACTCTATTTGTTCTTTCAACCACACCGTTTTGTTAAGGTGTGTATAGAGCGGTGACTTCATGCTTAATACCATTGGACTCAAAAAATTTCTTTTGATAATACTCACCACCACGGTCGGTTGTTAAACATTTAATTAAATTGCCACATAAAAATTCTACTTTTATTTTGTATATCTTAAACATATGTCTGACTACATCTTTTGAATGTAACAAATATGCAAAACAAAATCTAGTGCAATCATCAATAAAGGTGACAAAATACTTGTTTCCTCACAAACATACAGTACCATGCAAATCACAAATATCAATATGAATAAGATCTAATTTGTTTGTTTTCCTTTCAATCTTTCGAAATGGCTTTCTAGTTATTTGTTAACATGCATGTTTTACATTTACCATCCTCCTTTTGGAAACATTTAGGCATGAAATCAAGTTCGATCATATCATGTATCCTCCTATAATTAACTTGTCCAAACCTATTATGCCACAAAGTGGTAGTAGACTCAAGCACATAAGCAAAAGAAATATTCTTATTCAACTTATTAATAGGCATGACATTTAGTTTGAACATGCCATTACATATATAGCACTTGCCTACAAACATACCACCCCTGAAAAGTTCAAACTTATCAACCCCAAATACAAGTTTAAATCCAAAATATTCATCAAACTACCTAAAACGAGATCCTTTCTCACTTTTGGAACAAACAGTACATTTGTAAGAGTTACAACATGTTTAGATGTAAACTTTAAATCTACTTTCTCAACCCCTTTAATAGGAGTAGTCACTATATTGCCCATGTATACAATGGGTTGTTCATCATCACTTCTTTCAAAGACTTGAAAAAGTCCTTGTTCTTGCATATATGGTAGCTAGAACCAGAATCAATCCACCAAGAAAAATTTTCCTCAACCATATTGAGCTTAGAAATCATAGTCACAACACTCTTTACTTATTTGTTTGAAAAATCGGGGTTTTCCATCTTCTTTTTGTTTTTTTTTTTGAGAAGCTTGCATTCATATTTGAAATGCCCTTCAGGTAGAACAAAAATCAATCCATCAAAAAAAAATTTCCTCAACTATGTTGACTTCAGAAATCATAACCACAAGACTCTTTACTTCATTGTTCGAAGAATTGGGATTCTCCAGTTTCTTCTTTTTTGAGAAGCTTGCATTCATATTTGTAATGCCCTTTAGGTAGAACTAGAATCAATCCACTAAGAAAAATTTTCCTCAACTATGTTGACTTCAGAAATCATAACCACAAGACTCTTTACTTCATTGTTCGAAGAATTGGGATTCTCCATCTTCTTCTTTTTGAGAAGCTTGCATTCATATTTGTAATGCCCTTTCTTCTTCCAATGATAGCATTTCCCCTTTTTCTTCCTTTTCTTGTTGTTGTTGGATTGATTCTTCGGTTGATTGGATTTGTTGTTACCCTTGGACTTGCTTGTTTGTCCCTCTTCAACCATGTTCACTTTGGAAGTAGGATCTTTGTTCTCCTACATTCTAAACTCTTCCCCAACACAAAAAAAAAAGTTAGCAAAACTTTCAATAGTGATTTCTTCCTTTTTGTGTTTGAGATCTCTCTTGAAATTGTTCCAAGTGGATGCTAGTTTGTGAATTATGAAACTAACAACAATTGTTTCATCCATGAACATATTGTGTTGAGAAAAATGATTAAACATCTTTTCAAGTTCATCAAATTGATTCATAACATGCCTCTTGTCTATCATTTTATAATTAAAGAAAGTAGAGACAAGAAATTTCTTACTTGTTGTTTCTAACTTGTCCCAAAGTTTCTTGGTTATTGTCACCGAATGATAGACATCAAAAAGCTCATTTCTCATTATATTGAGAATGTGTCCCCTACAGATCTTATCATCCATGTCCCAATTTTGCCTATTGTGGATGTCATCCAACATCTCTTCTTCATCATTTGTTGCAAGGCTTAGAGTAGTTAGAACGTACACCACTTTGAGGGCCACAAGAAGGAAATGCACTTGCTTCTTTCAATAAATGAAATTGCCTTCATCGAAACGGTCAAGTTTAACAATATTGGAAGCCAAATCTTTTATAGTGCTTGCCATTTCAAAGGAAGAATAGAGCCTTAATATTGTTACAAAAGCAACAAAGAGAATACTATAATATGGCTGCAAAACTGACAAGAAAAAGGCTTCACATCGTGATTACAAATCACTTTCCTTAACCCTTTATTCGTTCACTATAATATGCAAAAGATCAAGGATGAATATCCTCTAGGATAAGATGAAATTTGGTTGCAAAACTCTGCACTAAGTTGTTACAACCCCCAGAACAAAGAAGAGAAATGCAATATTTTTCTAGAGTTTGTAGATCTTTTTTGTTTACAACCAAAAGACCACAAATTGGCCCATATAAATAAGGTTTCATATCTCCTAAACAGTTATTAATCATTAGAAATATGTATGGAGTAGTATTTCTTCAAATGACGGTTGGAACCCGTTACGAATGAAACGGAGAACGCTACTTCTAGAATTTTGTCCAGATTTTCAATATTTGAAAATATTCTAACAACCTAAATATGGTAGTGGCGGCCATGGTAGAGGTGGCATTTAATTTATTAGTGTAGAGATAATCGAGATAAGAGAGCTTTTACGAAAACTGGAAGCAAGTGCTTCAAACAACCCTTGTTTGTGCTCCTTTATCTTTCTAATCCGCTCTCGCTGGAAGGGAATCTATTTCAGCAAGTTCCATCGGGTGACTCGCTTGAAGCTGGGGTGCGTCTGGTGGTCTTGTACATAAGAGAAAGGCAACGCTTACTTTTAGTACCTTTTTCATCGAACAAGAAATATCCTAAAAAAGGAAAGGTAATGTCGGTATCTGAGAAGAACGTATCTCCAGAATATTAAGGTTCTTTGTTGCCTCTTGATTTTTGTTTTCCTTTCAATATTTATTTCTGTGATTTCTTTCCTGAAATTTTCTCCCGCTTGCATCTAAAATTCTAAGCAAATATCTATTTAATTTTTCCCGAAATTTCTATTCAAGTTTCCTGTCTTGTTAAAAGTGTTGCTGCACGTTTACATTTGGAGGAGTTCATGTGCACTTCTATTGGTAGTTCATCAAAATTTTATGCTTGTACTCGTCTCCAAGGAAATGTGACGGGATTTTTTTATATCAATGCAAGTTTAAATCCAATTTTATACCCGTTGACTGCAAGTATACAGGCCGAAATCGTAATGTAGGGTATGTATCGGGTCGATCCCACGAGGAGCAATTTAAACAAGTACTACGCCCTTATTTTCTCTATTATTTAGACTTACAATAAATCTGAGCAAGAAGATTATAATGCTATTTGATAAGTGACTAATTTACGTAATAATTGTATAACATTTTATATTATTTTTAGTCACTTTGGTTATATTATTGGAAGAAAATGAATCATTTTGGCTATAATTAGTGAAAAATGCTTTTAAGTGATTAAATGAGATTTTTATCACTTTTTACTTGGATTTTGTGCATTTTGACAGTTTTGACATATTTTCGTATTTCGGCTATAACTTGAGTTACAATGATCGGATTGAGATGATTCTAGAACCAATTTGAAGATAAGAGATAGATCAACAACTTTGGTGAAGACATCTGAATCCAGTTTGGAGGTTTTCCAAGTCAAAAAGCCGAATTACAGTAACTAATTTCATTTGGTCGAAGCTGAAACAGGGCAATGAACAGTCAAGGGTATTTCGATCATTTCTCAGCCCACACAAATCCAAATGAGGTGATTCTTGATGCATTGGAAAGCTAACTCAAAGGACTACAAGTTTCATGTTTGGTCAAGAGCTAAATCAGCTTTTATCATCAAGAAAAGTTCCGTTGAAATTGATGAAAAATCGGAGCAGAGCAGAAAATTGAACAAAAGTGCACCAAAATGTCACTATAGCAATCCGGCCGGATTTCTGGCCGGATTGTGGTCAGAGAAGGCTGCTCTTTACGCAGAAAACTTATTTTCACCTCTAACAAGTCACATGCAATGCCAGACATGTGAGAACTACTTTGCAGCTGTAAAAGGGTGGTGTATGCCTCATTTTCTTGACTTCTTTCATCTTTATATAGCCAATACTTGCAAGATTGAAGAGAGAAAAGAGAGACATACGGGAGAACTTGGAGAGTGCAAAAATGTAGCTCTTTCATCTTCTGAGTATTAGGTTAGCTTAGTGTAGACTAGTATAGTTTATCCATTCTTGTAGATTGACTAGATTAGGATGAAGATGGAGATGAAGAAGGAGGAGTTGAAGTTCAAGTGACATGGGTTATCTCTTCTCCAACTCTTTATCTTTTGTACTTGATTCCAAGTTTAATTAATATACAAGTTCTGAATTTTGTGTTTAATATGTATCTTTAAAGTTTATGCCTTGGGTTTGGTTGAACTTTCTATGATTGTTAGTGTTTATTATTTGGTTATTTGATTGCTATGATTTGAGCAAGTTATTTAGCACTTTGGCTCTTTAAATCATGATTAATCTGGTACCATTAATTGTGATCATCTAAGATGTTGTTTCTGCAATGAAAATTGAAATTTAACACTGGTTCAAGAAGTACTAAACATAGGGAGTACACTCACGAAAGTAGAGGTGCACCTATATGATTTTAAGTGATTCATTTCATGTAATTTCACTGAAGAAATGAACTTGTAGCTAATTTCATAACCATGAGAATAGGTGATAAGTGACTAATTTACGTAATAATTGTATGATATTTTATATTATTTTTAGTCATTTTAGTTATATTATTGGAAGAAAATGAATCATTTTGGCTATAATTGGTGAAAAATACTTTGAAGTGATTAAATGAGGTTTTTATCACTTTTTACTTGGATTTTGTGTATTTTGACAGTTTTGACACATTTTCGTATTTTGGCTATAACTTGAGCTATAATGATCGGATTGAGATGATTCTTAAACCAATTTCAAGATAAGAGATAAATCTAAAACTTTGGTGAAGACATCTGAATCCAGTTTGAAGGTTTTCCAAGTCAAAAAGCCAAAGTACAGTAGCCAATTTCATTTGGTCGATGCTGAAACAGGGCAATGAGCAGGCAAGGGTATTTCGGTCATATCTCAGCCTACACAGATCCAAATGATGTGATTCTTGATGCATTGGAAAGATAACTCAAAAGGTTACAACTTTTGTGTTTTAGACATGAGCTGTTTCAGCCTCTAACATCAAGAAAAGATCGGTTGAAGTTGGGCAAAAAACAGAGCAAGTGATCCACACTCGGATCCACTATTCATCCGAACCCTCGGCTGTTTCTGGGTAAGTGGAACCAAGCTCGGATCCATACGGATCCGAGGTACTGTAGCAGCTTGGATCACTGTAGCAGCCCAGATTACTGTAGCAATCCGGCCGGAACTTGGCCGGATTTCTGGCCGGATTGCGGTCAGAAAAGGCTGCTCTGTACGCGTAAAACTCAATTTCACTCCCACCAACTCACATGGGATGCTATACATGTGAGAAACATTTCCAGCTGTAAAAGGGAGATGTAATCCTCATTTCTTGACCACCTTTCATCATTAAAGAGCCAAATTCATTGCAACAAAAGAGATTGGAGTCCATAGCAGAAAAATAGAGAGTGAGCTACGGGAGAAAGCTTGAAGCTGGAGAAATGTAGCTCTTTCATCTTCCTAGTGTTAGTTTAGCTTAGTATAGAGTAGGATAGTTCATCCATTCTTGTTATTAACTAGATGAAGAAGAAGATGGAGGATGAAGAAGGCAAGGAAGAAAGCTCATGTGACAAGGGTTGTATTCCTTCCAAATCTTTATCTTTTGTACTTGATTCCAAGTTTAGTTAATATACAAGTTCTGGATTTTGTGTTTAATATGTGTATCTAAAGTTTAAGCCTTGGGTTTGGTTGAACTTCCTATAATTGTTAGTGTTTATTATTTGGTTATTTGACTGCTATGATTTGAGCAAGTTATTTAGCACTTTGGCTTCTTAAATCATGATTAATCTGGTACCATTGATTGTGATTATCTAAGGTGTTGTTTCTGCAATGAAAATTGAGATTTAACACTAGTTCAAGAAGTGCTAAACATAGGGAGTACACTCACGAAAGTAGAGGTGCACTTATGTTGTTTTTAGTGATTCATTTCATGTAATTTCATTGAAGAAATGAACTTGTAGCTAATTTCATAACCATGAAAATAGGTATGGATTAGTTATCAAGTATAGTTGATTCACTACGAAAGTAGGTTTCACATGTTTAAGGAAATTACACTATAACTAGCCTAGATGTAGTACTAATGATCCAAATATAGCACTTGCATGAGTAGTTAGGGATACCACAACCTAAGGAGCTTTTATTTGTTATTTTGTATAATTTCAGTAGGATAAATTTGTTATAATTCATTGATAGTCTAAATAATAGAGAAGCTTTAGTAATACCGGTAATTGTTCACTCTTCCCTGTGGGATCGACCCGATATATACCCTAAACTACTAGTTGACCTGTATACTTGCAGTGAACGGGTGTAATTCGATTTTTTTTAAACTTGCACGTATGTAAAAATACCCGCCACGTTTTTGGCGCCGTTGCCGGGGAAGATTTGGCAATATCGGTGTGAGAGCACTTTTTTAGTTTAGACATAATACTAATTATAAGTTTTTCTGTTATTTTTGTGTTTTATGTGTGTATGTGTTTTATTACCTATTTTTCTTACTAATTTTGCTTTTGAGGTTGTTTAAAAGCAATTTTAGGTGATGAGAAGGGTAGGTCAATTTGGAGGACAATGCTTGAGAAGTGGAAGATTGGCAATGGATGGTTATCAAGTGCAAAGCTCCTTCAACAGAGGTAACCAAGAATTTACTGAATGTATGTCTTTTGAAGATGGTTTAAGGTGCTTAAAGACTAAATTTGATGTTATGATGTTACAAGTTCAAATGGACACAATTATGCATGAAATTGAGCAAGGGAGGAATGTTAATGCTTTTAATTCTTATCATGTGATTTGTGACTTGTGTGGAGGTTATCATGCTACTAACACATGTATGCAAGCACAAAATATGGATTATTATGATGAATTAGAGTATCACAATCCTTGTTTTGATCAATACAGTGCTAATTGGAGCAATTCTCCTGCTTATGGTTGGGATAATCAATGTACATATAGTGATTATTCATATTTTTATGATTACCAACATGAAAGTGTCCAATATGAATCAAAACCATCTTGGGAGTTAGCAATAGAAAGTCTAGCTAATGCATCTTTGCCTTTGGAATTAGAGAATGAACCATTAGCTAATGATTCTAATGCATCTTGGGAGCTAGCTGTAGAAAATTATTCTAATCAATTTGATTCAGCAATAGAAAAGCTAGCAAATGCAACTTCCGACCGTTTTGATAGGATTGAGAAAAGGTTAGATGAATTAGCTTCTCACTTTGGTGATATACATGAGCAATTGAATGTATTGTGTGAAATTATTTCTTCTAATAATTTGCAAAATGATCCTAGCATGAATGGTGGAAATGTTGTATGTGAAAATGGATTGCATTTGGATGAAAATAATGAATCTCAATTATATTTCAATGAGCAAATATCCATTTCACATGATAATACCTTTGAAACTAACTTTGAGCCTCAAGAGGTGAGTTTTAATGACTCATTTTTCACCCCTCTTGAGGAATGCAGTGAAAGTATAGGTTCTAAAGGTATTCCTGCCCAAGATACTCTTATGACATGTCCTTTGGTAAGTTCTCAAGTGGTGCATATTCAAGGTAATATCTATGGAACACTTGGGATAGGTAAGTCACTTTCATTTCTCACATCATTAGATCATGTGGCTTTGGCTATAAAGTCACCATTTAATAATCCACCAAGGCCTAAAATGGTGGATTATTCGTTAACTAAACCTCCTTGAAAAATGAGGAGAAATAGTCAAGCTATTGACTTTAAAAAAGCGCTTATTGGGAGGCAACCCAATGCTTGTTTAAGTTGGTGTTACTTTGGAGTGATTTTATGTTTAAAGTATGAGTTTGAGTTATTTTGTTATTTTTTCATTTGTAGGTTTTGGAAAAAGATGCAAAAGTGACCAAATGAGGTGAAAAAGGCGAAGTTTGATCAAAGATCTCAATACCTCAAATTCAGTAATTGTGATTTTTGATGCATTAAAGAGGTTTAGAATGCATGTTTAGATCATTTTACATGTGCGTGAACGATTTATTTTGACATAGAAATGATCTAGGGTGTATTTTGAAGAATTGAGGTCAAACTGAAAATTGCAAAAATTCTGCAATAAGTGCAGATTCAATGGATCCGAGCTCGGATCCACTTCTGCAATCAGAAAAAAATTCGAACTTCTTGATCCGAGCTCACTCACAATGATCCGACCTCGGATCCTTTCAAAAACGACCTCGGATCCTTTTAAAAACGAAGGCTTGGATCACTTTTCAACTCCACTTTTCTTCATGTTGGCTTGTTTTTAGTAAGTTTTAGTTGTTCGATTAATGTTTTTGTGTGTTTTGTAGGTGGCAATGGCAAGAGTTCATGCAAATGATCTCAATTGCAAAGGTGTTTATATTAAGGCAAAAAGGGAGTTTTCATGTTCAATTGCTGCATTTCATGCATTTAAAGTGTTTCATGTTTAAGTTATATTCATGCATGATCATGTTAAATTTGAATTTTATTCAAAGAACATGAAGTAGGTTGAATGTGGAAGGTTGGCCAAGCAAATTTGGAGGAAAAACTGCAGAAAACAGCTTTTTCTGCAGCAAATCCGGCCATAAATCCGGCCAAATGTTGGTCGGATTGAAGGCCGGATAGTCAGGGGAGAAAAGAAAATTTTTTCTAGCATTCTGGACAGAATCCGGCCAACAATCCACTGTAGCAAATCCGGCCAACAATCCGGCCGGAAATCTGGCCAGAAAGTGGCCGGATATGCAACAGTAAAAAAAATAAAAAATAAAATAAAAAAATTTCTGCCCAGAATCCCTCCACGAATCCCTCCAATTTCTGGCCGGATTTTGAACAGTAACCAGCGTAAGATGAATCCGTTTCACGGATTCCTCACAATTTTTCTCCCTTCTTCTTCAACCCAACTCACACACTAACACCTCAAACACACACCACTCACTAAAACACCACTTTTCACCATTTAATCTTCAAATAACCTTCACCAAATCACTTTCTCCTATCCTCTAGAGTGAATTTCATAGTTCATATTTTTTCAAAAACAACTCTAAAGTGGTTTCAAGCTTACCATTAGTTAGGGTTCTACCTTCTTGAAATCACTCAATTGAGGTCAAATTGGAGTAAGTTTCTTGAGGGTTTTCACATCATATTGATCTCTAAACATCACCAAACCACCTTGAGGTAACAATTCTTCACCTAACTTTGTTATTTGAATTTTGCCATGAATGAATATTTTCTATTTTTAGGCAATTTTTAATATGTGAAGTTAGGTGCATTTATTTCAGCTTATTGATGCTATTGGTGATTGTTAGTGATAACTATATTTTGTGATTTGCATTTATTGTACTTATTTGGTGAATTCTTGCTAGTTTTATGCTTAATTTGGCTTGATGACGAAGTTGCATATTAAGTAGCCAAATGTAGCATTTTAATTAGCTTAGTGGGAGTTTTTTATATTTATGTGAGTAATTTAGATTATCTAATGAATGAAAATGTGCTTGATTGAATGATTTTGTGAATTCTTAGGTAATTCTAAAAGAAGAGGTGAATTGAAGATGACCTTAATTGATGAAATTCATAAATGCACTTACAATTTTTGTGGTTCACTAGTTTTTAGTATTTCATGAATTCTCACGAAGGTCATTTATATTTTGGTTTGGTGTGTTTGCCTCCATTTTGAGATTACTTTTGTACTTGCAGGGATTTGATCATTGATGACAAAATGTATAAATGGAACTTATTTTGTTCATGATTGTGGATTTTTTTGTGTGAAATTAGCTTCCCTTTGCTTTGGATACTAATGCATATATTTGATTAGCAAAGATTAGATCATTTCATGTTTTTATCCCTTGAACATTGTATGGTTCCACATGCTTGATCATTTTTCCTTTTTCCTTGAATTGCATGATTTTGTTGATTGCAACCTTTTATTTTTAAGAAATTTATTTGTTTTGATTTTGTCTTTTTCAGGGTGCAATAAGTGAACTCTCCATTCTTTCTCAAACACGGTTGGAAATTCATCACTTGGACATGGATTCGGATTGCGCAAGTTCAATTGAGCAGTATTTTCTTTTACTCTTTATTTATTTTCCTTTTCTCACATTGAGGACAATGTGAAGTTTAAGTGTGGGGGAGGAAAATACTGGACTTGCATTTACTTGCCATGTGATGATATTTTATGAATCTAAATGCTTAGAAATGTTGGAATTGTGTTTGAAATGCTTGCCATATGGATAATTTGCTAGAAAATAGGTTTGTTGGCAGGGAGTTTTCATCCATTTATAAGGAGAAACTCTATAAAAATTTTTCTAAACTCTTTTCCAATATTTCACTATGGCCCAAAAGTTCTTCAAATTTTTGCATTTTCATTCAAAAAGGGCCAATTTGTTCCAACTTTAAATGTTTAAATTCTTCCAATTGTTGGAATGTTATGTGTATTTTGAAAGGTTTAGTCCTCATTTAACTTGGAAATAGTATTATGCAATTAGAATTTTTACATTTTAGAAAGTATATTTGGTAAAGTGAGGAAAATTATGCCTATAATTTTACATGTTTAATGAGATTTCTTCTCTTTACTTAATTTTTCAAGTAAGTGATTGATATAGTCGATAAGGTTATACTCCTCCTTTGATTAGTCTTATATATTTTCTAAAAGGGAACATCTATTTATTGTCCTTTATTTCTGAAAAAAAAAGAAGAAAAGAAAGTAAATAAAAATTGTTTTACTCCAATGATTCTCGTACCCAGTAACCGGGGGTTGGCATCTAAAAATGTCAATTTTCGCGTAAAAAGGTATTTGAATTAAGAGTATGCATAACAACTTGAATAAGTGAAATGTTGAGTAACCGGGGATCTTCACTTAAAAGTGTCGATTTTCGCGTCAAAAGGCTTTCTCACTATTTAAGTAAAATTAGTGTGAATAAATCCCTCTTAGTTGTAGAATTTTGAAAAAAGGATGATTATAGGAGGAGGAAGGCTATAAATTGACTATGTAAATTGCTTATTTGTAAAATTAAGTTAGGGTAAGAGATTAAGTTTAACTTGTTGAATTTAGGGTATAATTATCTTTCCTTTACTTGATATTATGAGTATTTAATGTAATTTGAACAATTGTATAATGATTATTTTCCAAGTCTTGAGGAATTAAAGTTGACAAAAGTGCATATATTGTTTTACCTCTTGAATCATTGTAGTTGCTTATGTGTGGATTGCTTGAGGACAAGCAATGATTTAAGTGTGGGGGAGTTTGATAAGTGACTAATTTACGTAATAATTGTATGATATTTTATATTATTTTTAGTCATTTTAGTTATATTATTGGAAGAAAATGAATCATTTTGGCTATAATTGGTGAAAAATACTTTGAAGTGATTAAATGAGGTTTTTATCACTTTTTACTTGGATTTTGTGTATTTTGACAGTTTTGACACATTTTCGTATTTTGGCTATAACTTGAGCTATAATGATCGGATTGAGATGATTCTTAAACCAATTTCAAGATAAGAGATAAATCTAAAACTTTGGTGAAGACATCTGAATCCAGTTTGAAGGTTTTCCAAGTCAAAAAGCCAAAGTACAGTAGCCAATTTCATTTGGTCGATGCTGAAACAGGGCAATGAGCAGGCAAGGGTATTTCGGTCATATCTCAGCCTACACAGATCCAAATGATGTGATTCTTGATGCATTGGAAAGATAACTCAAAAGGTTACAACTTTTGTGTTTTAGACATGAGCTGTTTCAGCCTCTAACATCAAGAAAAGATCGGTTGAAGTTGGGCAAAAAACAGAGCAAGTGATCCACACTCGGATCCACTATTCATCCGAACCCTCGGCTGTTTCTGGGTAAGTGGAACCAAGCTCGGATCCATACGGATCCGAGGTACTGTAGCAGCTTGGATCACTGTAGCAGCCCAGATTACTGTAGCAATCCGGCCGGAACTTGGCCGGATTTCTGGCCGGATTGCGGTCAGAAAAGGCTGCTCTGTACGCGTAAAACTCAATTTCACTCCCACCAACTCACATGGGATGCTATACATGTGAGAAACATTTCCAACTGTAAAAGGGAGATGTAATCCTCATTTCTTGACCACCTTTCATCATTAAAGAGCCAAATTCATTGCAACAAAAGAGATTGGAGTCCATAGCAGAAAAATAGAGAGTGAGCTACGGGAGAAAGCTTGAAGCTGGAGAAATGTAGCTCTTTCATCTTCCTAGTGTTACTTTAGCTTAGTATAGAGTAGGATAGTTCATCCATTCTTGTTATTAACTAGATGAAGAAGAAGATGGAGGATGAAGAAGGCAAGGAAGAAAGCTCATGTGACAAGGGTTGTATTCCTTCCAAATCTTTATCTTTTGTACTTGATTCCAAGTTTAGTTAATATACAAGTTCTGGATTTTGTGTTTAATATGTGTATCTAAAGTTTAAGCCTTGGGTTTGGTTGAACTTCCTATAATTGTTAGTGTTTATTATTTGGTTATTTGACTGCTATGATTTGAGCAAGTTATTTAGCACTTTGGCTTCTTAAATCATGATTAATCTGGTACCATTGATTGTGATTATCTAAGGTGTTGTTTCTGCAATGAAAATTGAGATTTAACACTAGTTCAAGAAGTGCTAAACATAGGGAGTACACTCACGAAAGTAGAGGTGCACTTATGTGATTTTTAGTGATTCATTTCATGTAATTTCATTGAAGAAATGAACTTGTAGCTAATTTCATAACCATGAAAATAGGTATGGATTAGTTATGAGTATAGTTGATTCACTACGAAAGTAGGTTTCACATGTTTAAGGAAATTACACTATAACTAGCCTAGATGTAGTACCAAATGATCCAAATATAGCACTTGCATGAGTAGTTAGGTATACCACAACCTAAGGAGCTTTTATTTGTTATTTTGTATAATTTCAGTAGGATAAATTTGTTATAATTCATTGATAGTCTAAATAATATTGAAGCTTGAGTAATACCGGTAATTGTTCACTCTTCCCTGTGGGATCGACCCGATATATACCCTAAACTACTAGTTGATCTGTATACTTGCAGTGAACGGGTGTAATTCGGTATTTTTTAGCTTGCACGTATGTAAAATACCCGTCAATAGGTATGGATTAGTTATGAGTATAATTGATTCACTACGAAAGTAAATTTCATATGCATGAGGAAATTACACCATAACTAACCTAGATAGTAGTATTCAATGATCCAAATATAGCACTTGTATGAGTAGTTAGAGATACCACAACCTAAGGAGCTTTCATTTGTTATTTTCTTGCACAAGTTCAGTAGGTTTTACTTGTTATAATTCATTGATAGTCTATATAATAGAGAAACTTTAGTAGTGCCGGTAATTGCAATCTTCGTTGTGGGATCGACCCTTAATACCCTATACTCGTTCACGATTCGTATACTTGCGATAAATCGCGTGTGGGGTATTTAGGAATTATAAATGTAAAACTTGATTGTGGATGAACTAATTGTGTATGTATACCCCGCACACATCATTATTGTCTACAAATCTGGTTTAATAAATGCTAAATGCAAATGGAGAAATTTCACTAAAGATTGAATCTAGGGATGTAGATTCCACTTATGGCATAAACAACATAAATGAATAGATTTACCTCTTGTTATTATTCTTGTTTAATCCGGAATTCATTTCCAATATTACCAAATCTCATTCTCATGATAAAATGGCCTAGAGCAATCCAGTTTTCCCTATTTTCATGGTGAAATACTAGTTCTACTCTATTTTCCTTCATGAAATGCTAGATAATCTACTTAAGTGTACATATATTTTCATGAACATACAACTCAAGCTCTACTCATGTTTTTCCATTGTTACTATCAATTCTCATTGACTAATAACAACTATAAACATGCTATTGGTGATCAAACAACAACAAGTAATTACAACTGCACAAATAGACAAGTTAATACAAGATATAACAAGTGTAACTCACATTCAATTCATATCATTTAGTCATAAGTTTCATCTACTCCCTAGATAAAGAAATTTAGCTACTCATGAATGATGTAACAATCAAACTCACAAGTTTATTAATGCAAAATATCATAAAGTACAAGTACAAGAAATATAAAGAAAAGCTTAGCCAATTAATGGTGAAGCCCTCAAATTTCTGCTATGTCTTGTACAAGATGATTACAAGTGAAGTCTCCAAGTGATTCTTCAAGAACTTCTAGCTAGAGAGAACTTCTTACAAGAGGAAAAACTCCCTACGTATGGTCCCTTAGCTTCCCTCTGTGTCTCTGCATAAAAGGTGGTGGAAAGCACCTTTTTTCTCCTTCATGATTCTAACAACTAAGATTTTGTTAAAGAAAGTCAAAAGACATGTTGTTTTGACTTGTCAATAACTCATTTTGTCTTCTATTTTGTTGCAGAAGCATGTGCCTCCGAATTCTCTCACCCAAGATAGCTGGAAAGTTGTGTGAAAAGTGAGAAAAATGGTTGTGCCACTTGCAGAAGAGAGAGGCATATCCGACCCTCGGATCCGAGGGGTGCAAAACGATCCGAGCTCGGATCAAGGCTGATCCGAGGCCTTTCTCTTAATGATCTGAGCTCGGATCGTTTGGCCTCGGATGCACTGCTCCAGAAGTATAGACGAGGGCTTGGATCTCCCTCTATTCACACGGATCCGAGCTCAAATCCGTGTTGGTCAATTTCTAGTTTTTCACTTCTTTCCTTTTTTCTTCATTTTTGCTCCTAGTTTCTTGTGTACTTTATCCTCTGGACGATCCTTACATTTCCTTCATCTCGTGTATGAATTTCATATATCCTTCACAATTTCACAAAATTAACGCGTTAATCGACTGATTTATCAAGTTTTGAACACTTAAGCAATATTTAAGCAATTATCATCAAAAGAATTCAAATATGGCTTTAATCTTCTCAAAACCTACCAAAAGTTCATGCCAAACTTGTACAAAATGTACGTTAAATATTCACTTATCAAAATGCATTGCCTTGCTTTAGCTAAAAATGAGATTGTCAGTGACAATGTTTATTGCAAAATCATAATGTTAGATGTTCTTCAAAAAAGATCCTTTTACACTGATGTTGAATTTTATAAGCCCCTGTTCACTTATCAAAATGCATGGCCTTGCTTTAGCTAAAAATGAGATTGTCAGTGACAATGTTTATTGCAAAATCATAATGTTAGATGTTCTTCAAAAAAGATCCTTTTACACTGATGTTGAATTTTATAAGCCCCTGGAAAAATGGAAAGTTAAGAAAGTTATTTTGACAATAACATCACTGTTATTTGAGATATTTAGGAGGATTGGTTATCCTTTTAGACAAATTTTCTTGCTAGAACGTGGTCTCCTATGGTTTTTGGCATGCTTCTTTGGTATTCTATGGATTTTATCTATACTTGGAGATTTAAGTGAGATTGAGTGGCTTTAACTTGTATAGACATTTTGCCTTTATATTAACAAGATGCTAACTTAGGATTCACTTTTGTTTTTATCTTTGTTGACTATGGAAGATTTATGTCGTTATTAACCTCTTAAGGACAGAACAAGTACATAGGATGTCTAATAACCTTCTATATAAGAAAGGTATATTCTTCTAATTCTCCTGTAATAACTATTTTAGGTGATTTTATTTTTCCAAATGAAATCCACTTTTTCTCCCATTTTGTACTTGACTCAGCAAAAAGAGAAATCAAATTCTGATTTAATTCTGTGTAATATTTTTGCCCTCTGTGCTATGCAAAGCTTCTTTACTTGCTATCCTTACAGCCTAAAGCAATATGCATGTGACGAAAGCGATATTTCTGCTCCGAAGAAGGTTGATGTATCTGCTTTGCATTTCATTGTTCAATTGTTCTGCTGTGAACAGAAGCCAAGTTATATGTTTCAGACTGATTGTGCCTTTTTCTTCCTAATTTTTCGTATCCCAGGACATTTTACATAAATTTATAGACCAAACCCAGCATATTTCAGATGACATTACATAAATTTTCTATTGCAGTGAACTTTCTAGTGAGTTCAACCAAGGCAAAAAAACATGAAAGCATTCTGGAGAGGAAGGGATAAGAAACATTACACAAATTTTCTTTTGAGCCGAGTTTTGACAACCCCAAATTTGGCTCATAAATTATACGAATTTTCACGTTTTGGACTTTTGAGCTTAAGGTTCAAACTCAACTCACACTATTATATGAATTTCGAATTCAAATCGGCCTTGATCATTGCTCATAATTAAATACATAATTATATAATATACATTTTATAATTATGAATTAATATAAATTTATATAAATTATTAACATTTTATTTCATAATATGTATAATTATAAATTATAGATATTATTAAATATTTTTTATACATTTAATTATATTCATACATGGTATGGCCTTTATTGGGCTTGAGTGGCATGGCCCAAGCTCCGCTTGCATAGAGTTTGGCCCTAATATTTAGATCCAACATCTGCTCAATCGAATTAAAGATTAAACTTAGTGAGCTTTTTTCAGACCGAACGAGCTGAATTTGAGTTAGCTCGACCCCCATTAACAACCCTAGTATTCATCAGTTTTAGACCTTAGGTAAGCTAACAATTATGTTTTTGTTTTTATTTTTATTTTTTGTGCATTCCTTATTGTTGCACATTTTATTTCAATTCATAATACTTGACTTTGGTCTTAAGGGTTAAAGTTTCACTTGTGAATTTTCTATCTTGCTCTTTTATTTGCCTAATTAAAATGATGTTATATTTTTGCTGCTTATGCTTTTTTATGTCATTGATTTGAAACCTTTTTAATAAAAATTTGACTTGTGGATAAACAAATGCTACAAATGTGTATTAGACATGGGAGGGGTTGTTTTCTAAAGTTACCTTTTGTTTGATGCTTTAGTTTGCCACTGTGTCGCAATTTCATACTGCTTGATGTCAAGGTTTCTTTTCTCATTTGATTCTGGTCTCTCCAAACATTGATTCTTACTTATTTAATAAGACATGGTGCGGGATTGCAGACTTGTATGGCTTGTCCTCTATTGAAATAACTCATCTATTTGACTCTCGCAATCTCACATAATGGTTTTTAGCTTGTAGAAGAGACTTAATTGTATGTATTTTGTTAATATTGGTTAAAGCATGATCATGCCGTGTTGTATATCACTGCCAGAAACTTTGATTGAAAGCCACTTGATGTTTTATACTATATTACACATGATTTTATTTTCTTTTCAAACAAAGAGGAAAAATCATAAAGAAATAAAAAAGCACCAACTTTTTTACCTATTCTGTAAATTTCTTTCGTCACAAACAGTCCTAGCCATTTTCATTTTCCCAGAATTAATTTTCCTCCTATCAAAGAAGTCCCTCGTATGGATAATAAATCAAGGTGACGTTATAAGAAAATTCAGTAGGCTAGTGATTGAGGGTGAGAGGACAAGGAAAACAAAATGTCCTTAGTAGAAGATTGGAAGAAACGATAATGACGTCAATCTTGGGGGCTCCAGAAAATAAAAAATTCTTAAAAATAAGGGTTTCTCTAATGATTGTCTAATGGGCACTCATCAACACATTTCAATTCCACCTAATCTGCCATGTGTGTATGTGTATTAACAAACATTATCCTTTCTTACATTTATACACCTTCTCTAATTAATATTACTTTTCTAAAAATCTAACATCTGATGTACATTTTAACGAGTGCTCAATGGGTACCTATTAGATAAATCTTAAAAATAGAAAGAGAAACTGTTAATCTTATACACTTATTAAATTAAAAGTTGTAGAAGAATAAAGAATAGTCATCCTCAAGTGATTTCTTAGTCCTTTTGAATAGTATTACATCATTAATAACCCATAAAATCTTATGCCTACAATTTGACTAGTATATTCAAAAGACCATAAATCTATGAAATTAGAAAAAAAAAATTGATTGTATAATTCGTAATTAGGAAAAAAAAACTAAACTACAAACTATAATATTCATGAAATTTTACAAAAAAAAATATATTAAGTGATAATTAATAGAAGGTAATATTGGAATTTTTGACCTCCCACCGTACAAATGCACTTAAGACGTAGATAGCAGCCAACAACCCAATAAGCCGCTGACAAAATGCAAGAGTATAATTTCCACAAGTAACAAGTACCAATGGTGGGGGTGGCCAATTGACAACTAGTGATTAGATTATCTGCATGGGAAGAAGATAGAATATTCCAAGTACATGTTCAATATATATAATATTCCAATTACGTGTTCAATATACATACATACATGTATATATATTAGGCAAAGCAATACTGTCTTGCTCTCAAAGTCCCAATGTTAGAACGTTCAATGATGAAATTAAGCTTCACATTACGTAATTGACAATCATTGGACAGTGGCTCATTGCATTGCCCCGCCCCCTTCTTCTTCTTGGGGTCAAACTTCATGACGAACAACGACCGACATGTGACTTGCAGGAAAAATAGAGAAATGTCCTTCTGATAGAAAAGTCCTGTTCTGACTATGGAAAAATAGAAATGTCCTCCTGATAGAAAAGTCGTGTTCTGACTCGCAATCTCCAACATAGAGATAATTAAGCCCATGGTAAGTAACTAACAGGTTCAAGCCACGAAAATTAATATATATAGGGAAAGCGATTCGAAATCCTATATATATAATATTATGCGACTACAATTCCTTGGAATATAAGAATAACCATTTTAAACGCAGATAGCTGAATTGAGCATGGAAGTTGTCTGGGTATACACAGTGATTTCATCTTTTCTTATTTTTCTTAGTTTTAGGTTCCTTTCGAAGCGGCTCCGAAACCTCCCACCAAGTCCAATACCAGCTTTTCCAATAATAGGTCATCTCTACCTCCTGAAACCGCCTCTCTACAGAACCTTCTACAAAATCTCCCAAAAATACGGCCCCATAATTTCCCTTCAATTCGGGAGCCGCCTAGTAGTGGTGGTATCATCTCCTTCGGCGGTGGAGGAATGCTTCACCAAGAACGATGTGATCCTCGCCAACCGGCCTCGCTTTGTTGTAGGAAAGTATTTTGGTTACAACTACACCAACATGACCAGTTCCCCATATGGTGAGCATTGGCGGAATCTTCGCCGTCTGGGTTCCGTGGAAATATTTTCGGCCAGTCGTTTGAACATGTTCTTGTCCGTCAGGAAAGATGAAATCAGACGGTTGCTTGTGAAACTGGCTCAGAAGTCTCGCCACGATTTTGCTAAGGTTGAAATGAAGTCGAGATTATCTGAGCTTTCTTTGAACATTATTATGAGGATGGTGGCCGGAAAGAGATATTTCGGCGAGGAAGAAGATAACTACGAAGCAACGCAGTTTCGGGGGCTTATTAAAGAAGTATTCAAACGTGGTGGTGTATCAAATCCTGGAGATTTCCTGCCGCTGTTAAGATGGATCGATTATGGAAACTTCGAGAAAAACTCGATGAAGCTCTTCACCAAATTTGACTCGTTCTTGGTGGGCTTACTTGAGGAGCATCGCCGCAACAAGAATAGTAATACGATGATCGATCATCTGCTTTCTTTGCAGGAATCGCAGCCAGAATACTATACGGACCAAATCATCAAAGGGATTATACTGGTAAGTATATTCTTTCTCTATTAGTCATTCTTCACCGTTGAACTGGAATGAGCATTCAATTGAATCACTAGTATATTATTGGTAGGTCATGCTTACGGCTGGAACAGACACTTCATCAGTGACTATAGAATGGGCCTTGTCTCTTTTGCTCAACCATCCCGAGGTGCTAGAGAAAGCTCGAGCTGAATTGGATGCTCAAGTAGGGACTGATCGATTGGTCGACGAACATGATCTATCCAATCTTCCTTATCTTCATAACATCATTTCAGAAACACTTCGGTTGTACCCCCCAACACCAATGCTAGTGCCACATGAGTCGTCCGATGACTGTAAAATTGGGGGATACAATATTCCGCGAGGCACAATTTTGCTAGTTAATGCATGGGCAGTTCACAGGGATCCAAACGTTTGGGATGATCCAACAAGCTTCAAGCCAGATAGATTCGACGGCTTGCAAGTTGAGCCATCAAAGCTGATTCCATTTGGGATGGGAAGGAGATCTTGCCCTGGTTCTGGCCTAGCACGGCGGGTGGTAGGTTTGGCCTTGGGATCTCTAATTCAGAGTTTTGATTGGAAAAGAATTGGTGAGGAGGAGATTGATCTAGCTGAAGGGACAGGAGTGTCCATGCCAAAAGCCAAGCCACTAGAAGCCATGTGCAGAGCTCGTGACATGGTTATAAACAGGATTGTTTAATCAACGATTAGTTTGTGTTGTTTGATTGAGTTTATGCGTGTTTTCTACAAGTAAATTAATGTGCATTGTTGAATTCAAGAATAAAAGTTAACTTGTCTAAGAAGGTTAATCAAAAGGTATGACGGAAATTAAACCAGGTTATTTTCGTATTTAGTTTCCTAATTCTTTTTGTATCTTATTTGTTTAGTTTCCATATTAAATTAGGAAATCTCAAGTCAGTTTCCAAATAAGTTTTGGTTTACAATTATATTTGTTTTAGGAAGCTTTAGAGTCTATAAATACTACCAGTCTAGTAGATTATTTATTGAAGAGTTGAGTTGAGTCTAGAGAATAGGTTTGATAGAAAATCTCATAGTTGAGATTTGTGAGTTGTCGTGAGCGAAAGGCTATGACTTAGTATTTGTTATTGTTGATATTTGAGTTTTGGATTAATAAAATTATTGAAGATTTATTGTGTATTTGTTCTCCTCCTCTTCCCACATTTTTTTATATGTGTTAGAATTGTTTCCGCT